>NC_080174.1:74429140-74729140 GCF_950295315.1 Erinaceus europaeus | reverse complement strand
GTCACAGGGGAACTCTTTCACAACTTCTCAAGAGAGGAATCGTTTTTTTAAATTTCATTATTGAGGGATTAATGGTTTACAGTTGGCAGCAAAACACAATAGTTTCTACATGTATAATATTTCCCAGTTTCCCACATAACAGTCCACCCCTCACTAGGTCCTCTGCCATCATGTTTCAGGACCCAAACCCCCCCCCCCAGTGTCTTTTCCTTTGGTGCAACACACCAACTCAAGTCTAAGTTCTGCTTAGTGTTTTCCCTTCTGATCTTTTTTTTTCAACTTCTATGAGTGAGATCATCCCATACTCACCCTTTTGTTTCTGACTTATCTCACTTAACCTGGTTAGAAATAAATTTTAATCTGTGTATTTCCTTCACACACCATGTAAAAATTTTAGTGATTATTTATTTAAATGTTTTAGTTCAATTCCCCCTAGGATTTACTTTTGGGGACTTTAGTTGCAAATTTGTTAAATATTTTGAAAGTGTTTTTTGGTCCTGTATACTCTATTAATGGTTTGACAAATTTTTTTATTCTTGTTTTCAATTTACAGTTTCTAGTTTTTACTGTTGACTATACACCATTAATTCTCCAATAAAGAAATTAATAAAAAAATAGTTTCTAGTAATATATCTTCAGATGTGCTTATTATTTTTATATTACCTCCATTTGACAGTAAGTTCATCCAGTGAATTATTATTATTTTAAAATTAAAAAATTTAAAATAATAATAATTTTAATAATTTAATAATAATTTTAATGATTTTAATAATTTAATAATGATTTTTGAAATAATTAAAATTATTTTTAATTTTTTTCCACTTTTAATTTTTGTATTTATCTACTGATTATATATATATATATATATATATATATATATATATATATATCAGCATATTAACTGTTTGGTGCATATGGTCAAGCAAATGCATTGTCATACCTAAGGCACATGTCGCCTTCGCACCTGCAGGGGGGAAGCTTCAGTCTTGGTGAAGCAGTGCTGCAAATGTCCCTTTTTCTCTCTCCTCCTTCTCAATTTCTGTCATGAATAAATAAATAAATAGGTTGCCAGGAGAGGTAGATTCACTATGCTGGCACCAATCCTGGATGATAACTGTGGTGGCAAAAAAGTAAATAAATAAAAGTTAGATTAGTATATTTACCTTTACCTCATTTAGCTATCATATTTAGAAGAAACATGCATATTGATTTATTTGATAGTCATAAAGATATCAAGAGGAAAGGGTAAGGGAGAAAGGGAGTAAGAAAGAAACACCTATAGCACTGCTCCACTGATCATGAAGCTTCTCCTTGCCAGTGGGAGCCAGAGGCTCGAACTCTGGTCCTTGCACACTGTAACATGGGTACTTTTAGGACAGCAGAAATGCCCAACCCATAACTATCATCTATAATTCTCATAATCTGATTATCTTGGTTACCCCAGAGGTTAGTATGCATTTGCCCTCTTTTCTCTTGAAGATAGAGCTATGAGGAATAATTTGCATTGTATTCTGAGCTTTATGTTTTTTTTTTAACTGGGGGGAGATTAATGGTTTACAGTTATTGGTACATGTGTTTATGTTATGGTTTACAGTAAATTCAGCTGTTGGTACACATATAAGATTACTAAGTTTTTTGCAAAACACCCTCACCCTGTAGCCTATAAACTCTTCCACCATCATTCACCAGGACCGGACAGCCTCCCCATCCCTACATCTCAGTCCTTTAGTTTGGTGCAATGCACCAGTCAGTAAGTTCTACTTAGTGGTTATTTTTTTTCTGTTTTTGTTTCTTAACTTCTCTCCATGAGTGAGATCACCCGATATTAATTTCTCTTTTTTATATATATTTATTTATTTTCCATTTTGTTGCCCTTGTTGTTTAACGTTGTTATTATTGATGTCGTTGTTGTTGGATAGGACAGAAAGAAATGGAGAGAGGAGGGGAAGGCAGAGAGGGGGAGAGAAAGAGAGACACCTGTACACCTGCTTCACCGCCTGTGTAGTGACTCCTCTGCAGGTGGGGAGCCAGCAGCTGGAACTGGGATCCTTATGCTGGTCCTTGTGCTTTGCGCCACCTGTGTTTAACCTGCTGTTCTATCGCTGGGCCCCTTCCCCCCTTTTAAATTATTTATTTGTTTATTATTTTAGAAGTTCCCCATCTTTGATTCTCATTCTTCTTCTTCTTTTTTATTTTTTTTATTTTTGCCCTAATTCTCTTTACTCTGATTGTTTAAAGGTTCCATCACCAAATGGTAATGTAATCAAAATTAAGACAGGGTTTCCTCTCAGAATTTTAGTCATCCGGTGTTATATATAAGAATATTGTGGGTACCCTGAATAAAAGCACACATACACAAATAAAAACCTCATTCTATATGGTTCTTTGTCTCAGTTTCAACTGCCCTCCTAAGTCAGTTGCTTTAGTTATGTTCTCAAAACTCTCATTGTTTAACTCATCATTAAATCACTAATAAAATAAACTCTTATTTTAAACTTTGCACATTTTTATATGTGTTATTTACAATATTTCACTACTCCATACAAGATGGAATTTTTTACTATTTTTTTAGATTTAGCAATATATATATAGGTTATATATAATATATATTATATATATTATATATAGGTTCATATAGATAAATTTTATAAAGTAATTGCCAGATTAACAGAGAAAAAATAATAATGGTTTGCTGAAGACATGAAGTTTGAAAATACTCTTAACAGTTCTCAGGATCCAATGTTCATCTTCAGCATCTAATTTAAATTCCTCTTTAGTTTTAGTCATACAGTGTTGACATCCCGACTGATATGGGGGAGGGAGGCAATGTTGCAAAGGATAGAGTTTTTAAAAGTAATTTATCTTGGGATATCAATAACTATGATAGAAGCATTATATTGAGGTTAGATTAAAGAGGAATTTTGCTGGCAATGTGATCCTATAACCCAAGATTTTATAGATATTCCATAAAAAGTAGGCATTACTGTCAAATGCATTTGAGGAAATTTGGCTGTTACATTTCACTAGAGAATCACAGCATATTCAAAATTTAGAGGAGAAATCTTTAAAATTGAATGTGACCATACAGTTTTTCCAAAATTATTTATCGTGAAATCCTTATTTCAAATTATAGTCATTAACATTCTGAAGAATCTGTGTTCCATTTTTTTGATATTTATTTACTTATTTTCTTTTTGTTGCCCTTGTTGTTGTAGTTATTGTTGTTGATGTCGTCATTGTTGTATAGGACAGAGAGAAATGGAGAGAGGAGGGGAAGACAGAGGGGGAGATAAAGATAGACACCTGCAGACCTGCTTCACCGCTTGCAGGTGGGGAGCCGGGGGCTCGAACCGGGATTGTTAAGCAGGTCCTTGGGCTTTGCGCCACGTTCGCTTAACCCGCTGCGCTACTGCCCTTGTGTTCGAATTTTTAGAAAACAGAGCTGTATATAATCCCAAAGGAAAGGAGAAAAGGAACTAGTATTTGGTACCTACTGTGTGATAGCACTGTATTGACTACACGTAGTTTTATTAAAGACTTATGACACCCATCAGAAAAGTTTTGTTTTCATATATAGGTGAGAAAAATGAGGTACAATAAAGAATAATTTTCATTTTGTTCCACACATTTTTACGATATTATTGCAATAACTTTGTATTAGCTTAAGGTATACAAATAATGATTTGACAAATGCCTATATTACAAAATGATTACTGGGGGGATGAAGAGATAACTCACCAGGTAGAGAATTCTGGTGTTGCCATGTGTGTAGCCCAGGTTCAAACCCCAACACCAAACGGGAGAATCGGAGTATTAGGAGAATGTCCAGTGTTATGTTGTCTCTCCCTCTCTGTCCATTTCTCTACCCAAATGAAAAGACCATACTGGGAGAAGTAAAATAATAAACACATGAGACATTGACTCCAAAGAAAAAGTTAGTTAACATGCATTACCTTATAGAGTTAACAGTGCATTTTTCCCTTGTAATAAGACATTTTCAGAGCGCCCAATTTAGCAACTTACAGATATACAGTATAATATCCTAGAACACATTTATCTTATATACTTTTTGGTCATCTTCACCATTTTCCTCAACCTCTTACGTATAGCAACAGCCAACTTGTTCTTTTTCTGTGAATTTATTATTTTTTTTTAGGTTAATAGAATTGTGGTCATTCAATATTTCTGTTTTTCTTACTTCACCTATTTCATTCTCCTATTTCATTCATGGTCACAAGTGACACAGTTTCCTTCTATTTATGACTAAAAAACATACCCATGTGTCTACAGTCATTTACATGTGTATTAGCCATAGCAAGATTTCAGTCAACGATTCATCAACAGTGATGGAATATCAGTGCCCTTGACAGCAATACAGTGTAGCCTTGGAGTATGTATTAAGTATTAATATATTAAATATATATATGCTATATATTAAGTATATGTATTAAGTATACAAGTATATTAAGTATATAAGTATATGGAGTATGTATTAAGTATTAATGTATTAAGTAGGTTACATACTAATATTCTATAACACACATGACAAAATTACCCAGTGCTGCATTTCTTGTAACTTATCTGCACTTTTCTTTGTTCACCCATCCATCCATTGGTAGGTAATTTTTATTTCCAAGAATTGGATATTTCAATCAGTACAGCAACATATATGATAGTGAAGATATATTCTTGTTAGCCTGTGTTATATATTAAACACATTCTTATATTCCACATGGCTTAGAGTATCCTTGCTTAGGCCAGACCAGTAGCTACAGTCTCATCTAATTGTCAAAGTGAACTCCATGGGCCTGAAACAGGGCTCAGGCATCCAAGAATTGGACTAGTTAACCAGTATAAAAATTCCAGAATTGAAAATTTAATTTTCTATCAGTGACCTGCTATTATGTGAAAATCTCAAAAAAATTAAGTGTTATATCTATATTTTAAGAATGACAAAATTTGCCTTCAAAATGAAATTAATCATAGCAAACCTCTTTTTCATTGTTTTGTCCCATAAGGTAAGAATATGTAAAATGGACTTCATGGGATAGAGAAGAAATTAGACAACTGGTATGATACTGTGCACACGTTTTTGACTTCAAGAATCACCTTATACTCTAAATGTTTCTTTCCTTTTTTTAAAATCTTTATCTGTTGGATAGAGACAGTCAGAAATTGAGAGGGGAGGGGGTGATAGAGAGGGAGAGAGACAGAGAGACACCTGCAGCACTGCTTCACCACTTGTGAAGCTTTCCCCCTGCAGGTGGAGGCCGGGGGCTCGAACCTGGGTGCACCGTGATATGTGCGCTCAACCAGATGCACCACCACCTGGCCCCTACTCTAAATTTTTCTTTACAAGACAAATGAGTGTTTATCTCACTATTATACTTAAAGTAATATGTCAGCTTTTTCCACAGTACTGTGATTATGAATTTTTTTTTCCAGCTTAAAATTTTATAACTCACAATTTAATATCATTTATATCAGTCTGAAATCTTTGCAATCTCCTCAACGGCAAGGACTATCCGCATTTATTTATCTTTAAAGCAAAGATCATTTCACTATGAAAACTGTAAATAATGCAGCCATGAACACAGAAGTGCATATAGTATTTCAAATTGTACTTCTATACCGTGTGTATATATGTCTAGGAGTGCTGCTACAAAATTTTAAGGTATTTTGATTTTTTTTTTAATTTCTTTACTGGGGGATTAATGGTTTACATTTGATAGTAAAATACAATAGTATGTACATGCATAGCATCTCCCAGTTCTCCACATGACAATTCAGCCCCCACTAAGTTGTCCTCTCCCATCATGTCCGGGTCCTGAACTCTCCCCCACCCCAGAGGTATTTTGATTTTTTAAAAGACTCTTTATACCGTTTTCCATAAGTCTGCACCAGTATGCATTCCAATCAAGAGTTTACCAAATTTTCTTTTACTCCACATTTTCTGTCTTTTTATTATTATCATTATCATTATTTATTGGATAGAAATAGTGGGAAATTGAGAAGGAAAGGGGCGATAGAGAGGGAGAGAGACACTTGCAGCACTGCTTTTTCACTGGCAAGATTTCCCCCCATACAAGTGGGGACTAGTGGCTCGAACTCAGGTCCTTGCACATTGTAGCATGTGCACTCAACCAGGTGAGCCACCACCTGACCCCTCCACATCCTCTCCAAGACTTGTGATTTCCTGTTTTGTGGATGTGAGCCATTCTCACAGATGTGAGGTGGAATATCATTACAGTACTTAGCATCACTGTAATAGTGTTTGAGGTTGGTGAGGTTGTGGAGTGAAAGAAAATCTGGTTCATCCTTGGTAAGAATGCAAACTGGTCCAGCCCTGCGGAAAACAGTATGAAGAGTCCTTAAAAAATTAAAATACCTTAAGATCATTATTTTGAATCCATCTATAGCATATTAACTTAGTCAAGACTAGTGGGGTATGCAAGACTCTTAGAAAGGGCTAAGTAGTGGTGCACCTAGTTGAGAACACATATTACAATAATCAAGGACACGGGCTCACAAACCTGGTCCCTCCCTTCCTGTAGAAGGAAATCTTTGCTAATGATGAAGCAGTGCTGCATCTTTATTCCTCTTCCCCCCCCTTTTTTTTCTTTTTTAAAAATTAATTTATGAAATGGAAATACTGACAAGACCATAATATAAGAAGGGTACAATTCCCACCACCAGAACTCCATATCCAATCCCCTCCCCTGATAGCTTTCCTATTCTTTATCCCTCTGGGAGTAGGGATCAAAGATCTTGATGGGGTGCAGAAGGTGGAAGGTCTGGCTTCTGTAATTGCTTTTCTGCTGAACATAGGCATTGACAGGTGAATCCATACTCCCAGCCTGTCTCTTTCCCTAGTGTGGCAGGGCTCTAGGGAAGCGGAGCTCTAGGACAAATTGGTGGGGTTGTCTGCCCAGGTAATTCTGGTTGGCATCATGGTAGCATCTGGAACCTGTTGGCCTCATCTGAACATCCCAGTTTTGAAGCCGCCTCCATGAAGAGATCAGGCCATGCATTGCCTCCAAGTCCTCATCTTGGTTCTGCCCCCTCTCTCTCCCTTTTTAACTCCAACACCTTCTCAATTTCTCTCCCTCTCTACCCAATAAATAAATATTGAAAAGAAGTTTTCATGAGAAGTCAACCTTGAATAAAACCTGCATACTTAATGTCAGTTAACTTAGCAAAATAGGAGTGTGATAGGAAGACTAACATGAGTGGTGTGAAAAAAAGGTTATATATGTGGAAAGAATAAAGACCAAAAGAGATGGCATGAGCTTCTATAAGGACTTTATTTTTATCATAGAAACAATAATGGGGATCTTTCAAATATGAAAGAAAGATATACAATCTACATGTTTAAAGACAGCAATGTCTCTCCAGGTTTGAGCCCCTGGCTCCCCACCTGCAGGGGGTTGCTTCACAAGTGGTGAAGCAGGTCTGCAGGTGTCTATCTTTCTCTCCCCCTGTCTATCTTCCCCCTCCTCTCTCAATTTCTCTTTGCCCTATCCAACAACCATGACAGCAAAAATGACAATAATAATAACCACAACAGCGATAAACAACAAAAGAGGAAAAAATAGCCTCCAGAAGCAGTGAATTCACAGTGCAGGCACCAAGCCCCAGCAATAACCCTGAAGGCAAAAAAAAAAAAAAAAAAAAGACAGCAATGTCTCCAGTGTTGGAATATATAGTATGACTTGGGATTTGATTGGTGACAGCAGAGATAGTAAGCAGTACATGCATCCAGGAAGTATACTGCACTCCCAGTCTCTCCTATTCACTGAACATCATGCATTGAGTCAGTTATCCCATCATAGTAGACCTCACCACTTCATGAGAAAGCTATATATGCATCTCTCAACTGCTTCACTATTTTCTTCTTCACCCCATCTCAGCAATATTACATTTAAGGTGGCTTACCCTGTACCTTGTTACCTTTCAAAATAGCCTCAATTCAAAATAAATAATTCAAGGATCTTACTTTCGTTCTACAACCTGTGCCCTACCATTTCACTTAAATTATTCACACAATCACTCATCTGTCTTACTGAGGTTTCCCATAAATTCACTCATCACTATTCCAAGTCCATTAGCTTTCTATTTTTTTTTTCTATTTCACTTCTTATCTAATATAAACAGAAGCTTGTATTATTTCCATGATTTTCTCTTCAAAACACCAAATATCTTCCTTTTCTCTCTCTTTCTTGGATTATGTATATTCAACCAACTTCCAGACTTGGACTTTGGATTACCACCACCTTCAGGCTTTTATTTTTTATTTGTTTATTTATTCATTTATTTACCAGAGCACAGTTTAACTCTGGCTTATGGTGGTGTGGGGGATTGAACCTGGGGCTTTGGAGCCTTAGGCATGAGAGTTTGTTTGCATAAACATTTATGCTATCTACCCTCTGCCTCAGGCTTTTTTTTTTTAATTTCATCTTCATCCAAGTAATTGAAGCTACCAGAAGAAGTCAAACCAGATATTTGTTGGTTTATAGATTAAACTGCAGTTAATATGTTGAAACATTAACCTCTAGAAATTTTCCTTTGCAATCAGCCTGCATAGTGCTTCATTTCAGTTTCCTTAACATTAACACTCTAAACTCACTACTCAAGATTTTCATTGTATGAATAATTATTTGTAAAATGTTTAACCCCTCTCCAAGAATAACATTGCAGACCACTCCAGTCTTTTCTTTAAACACTGAAAGCAAACATCTTATTTTAGTTATGATCACCAATATGCTAAGAAGAATACATTTCTGTTCTTGTCCTTCAATCCAGGTCATTAGAAGTTTGCCCATATCTGATTGATACAAATCTTTCTTGAGTTACCGTTTATCTCATTGCTTTAATTGAAACAAATGCTGTAACAGCTTCCACTGCTTTGTTCTTATTCTTTAAGATCACAGTTTTAATGGAAGGAGACATGGCTGTCTGGTGAGCAACAGCCATCATTAATTTTCTTTATTATTGTTATTATTATCATTATTATTGATACTATTATTAATAAGACAAAAAGAAATGGGACCAGAGAGGGAGAGCAAAAAGAGACACAGCCTGCTCTACTGTTTGTGAAGCTTCCCCTCTGTAGCTGGGGACATAGGAATCAGACCTCTGTCCTGGCATACCATAGACAATTCATGCACTTTTGGGTTGCTCTATGACCATCCCGCGTCCCTATATTGAAAATTTTAAGTGTACTTGTACCTTAGAAATTAATAAGTAACCTAACTGTATAAATCTAGAATTATTCTTAATTAGGTGACAAGCCACAGATTCTGTAAAGACTAAGACAGTTGCAGGATGTCATAAAGAAAAAAAAAAAAGGTCACAGATTATTTGATCTTGGCAGTGAGTTAAGCAGTAGTTGACTGAGATGATGGACACTAGAAGAGTGTCTGGGTGATCCTCCAAAGAGCTAGAGTGAAAGAGCTATAAGTTTGTAAGCAGTATCCAGAAGCAATGGCTGACCAGCCACTTCAGCATAGGGATCAGCGAACGGTTTTCTCTTGGTCACAGTGAAATCACACAGCCAACATGCTATCTATCGAACCATCTGAGAAAGGAAGCAGTCAAAGTTCCAGAAAGCCAAACATTTATGGGAAAGTGATGAAGTCATTGCAAAGAGCTGAAATAACTTTCGCTATTAAGTTCATCCATCCCACTTTGTCCTGTTAAGACAGAGGGTTAAGTTCACCGCCAAGGTAAAAGTTATTGCAGAAAATAATGAAACTTCTTTTTCTTATCACAATTGACTCATAGAGTTATTTCTCTTGTATATATAAGGATGGTACTTTCTAAATCTCATTTAGAATATTTTTGGCTAAATCCCTATATACATAGAGGGAAAGCATAAAAAATATTTCTATAGATGTTAAGTTACTGTAAAGTCATTCAGAAAATATTATTGTAGCTTCACTCAAATAATATTTTTATAATTTAGGCACTGAAATAGGATAGTAAACAAAACAGAGATGATGATGAATTTACTTTATAGAGTGATGCTGAGAGGTTTGGTTCAAGGTCAAAAAGCTAATGAATTATAGAGCCCCAGGATCTAAACTCAGGTGTATCTAATTCTATAACCCATATACTTCTCACATATCAGTTAAATGTGAACTAGAAAAATGCAGAATTTCATGCATATACCTTGACAGCTTTAGAAAAAAATAAAAAGATGCATAATTTGTTCTTTATAATGAATCTCTAAGCTCCCTAAGAATTAAGTCCTTATGACTGTACTTTTGCATCAAATCACTAGTGACAAGGCTTTCATTGTTTCAAGAAAGTTGAATAAAATTATAAGGAAAGAAATACTACAGCATCTATTTTATCAGAATATGAATATATATCTTCTTTTTTTTTCTAAGAGCATTGATCATCTCTGCTTTAAGGTGGTGCAGGAAACTGAACCTGAGACTTGAAACCTCAAGCATAAGAGTCTCTTTGCATAACCATTATGCTAACTACCCTGTCCCCCAGAAGATGTACTTAAGTGCAAAGTTCTGGTTCTTGCCTCTGGCCCATTTAGTTAGCCATTCTGGGCATGGGGTCTAGCATCCTATTTTAACAAGATTTCTTAGTAACTAAGATACATATCAAAGTTTGAGAACCACTGTCTTAAGGCCAAGGGGAAAATACTGATTTTTCAGTATCTTGCGTTACTTCAGACTCAGAAGAGACCCAAGAAGCCACCACCAGTGATTCTGAGCTGGTGCTTATGAAAAGTTCTATTTGTTGTCATCAGTTGTTCAACCAATAATTCCATGGAAAAGAAGATGGGAGAGAGAGAGAGAGAGAGAGAGAGAGAGAGAGAGAGAGAGAGAGAGAGAGAAAGAAAGAGAATATGACATATGCAAAGTTATAGAGAAAAACTGTAGCAGAAATAAAGCAAATCCAGTTTAGTCCTTCCAAATACCACAGTGATTTGGCTGAAGCAGCATTTCCTAGTGAAAAGACTGAAGTGATTGGGTGGAATGGGGACTAGGAGGAGGGGGTGGAAGTTAATGACTTTATAGGCCAAGATGTGGTATCTGATTGTGGCACCAGCATGCAACCAGGGGTCAGGATGAAATATAACACCCAGTTTGGGAGGAGGGTAGATCAGCACAAAGAAAAAAAGGAAAAGAAGAAATCCAAGCTGGAAAAAGACAAGCATTTCTCCACCTCAACCAGTTTGGGCAGCTTCCAGTTTCCAGATAGCCCACCTCTGTTTTGCCACTTAGATGAATTACTGCACTCTGCCCCTACTTCCTGAACCTTCCTCCATGAACAGTTGCTGAATCTGATCTCCATCCATCTTCACCCACCAAGACCTCTAGAGAGTTCTGGGGCGGTTCTAGTACATAGTAGGAATGAGAAGCAAGATTTCCAGAAGGACTGTTGCTGAGAAGTAGGGTCAGGGAATATGATCACCTAAATCTTGAGAAAATATCAGGTATGACTGAGCAATGTTTAGTAACAAGCAGGGGAGACAGCACTACAGTTATACAAAGAGACTTTCATGTTTGAGGCCCCAAAGTCCCAGGTTCAATTCTCCTTCACTACCATAAGCCAGGGATGAACAGTGACCTGAAAAAAAAAATAAATAAATATAATTAAACTTAAGTAGTTTTATAGAGAAGCGTGGTGGTGGTGTACCTGGTTAAGGTACAGATTACAGTGCAGAAGGACCTGAGTTCAATCCCATGGCCCCCACCCAAGAGGAAAGCTTCACAAATAGAGCTGCAGGTTATCTCTCTCCTTTTCTATCTCCCTCCCCCATCCTCTCTCAATTTCTCTCTATCTCTATTCAATAATAAATAAAATAATTTTTAATTTAAAAAGGAAAGGCAAAGAAAACCTCCAGGATTTTGAACCCACCAATTTTTCTAAAGGACCAATTGTTACTATGCAGTTTTTATCAAACCAATCCTGTCTAGAATATTCATTCAGTGTCTATATAACAAAGTGTCTGCACTGATTAAAGTAACTGAATTTTTCTTTTATTCACTTAAGATCCAGGTGGTGGTGATTTCATGCTAGTTGGAATTTCCATTATTTAACCAAATTGGTAAGATATTTAACAACTCTAAACCTTTATTGTTTTACCTGTATATTTAAGATAAGCGTTAAGATAACGCCTAACTGATCTATTCCATAAAATGAGGTCAAGTAAAATGATGGTTATAGATATATTTTGCAATCTATACTATATCACACAGATGTGAACTATATTATTTTCACTGTAAATTTCCTTGGCCAGCTTTGATAATGGCAGTTCAGCATTTTACAGTTACATCCTGGAGTTTATCACTAGATGGAATTGCTGTGCCCCTGATTTCTTAAAGTCTATTATCCAAATCTCTGACTCTAACTTCCTGTCAGTTCAATTTCCCTTTCATTAGGTCTATCACACAATTTTTTTTTTTTAGACCTCATCAGGGTCCTTTGGTCCTTTGATTTTTTTTCCCACCCCATCAGCCTTCTGCTCTTTTTACTTCCCCATCCACTGGGACTGTTTGATTGATTGCTGTAATTATATTGTTGCAAATGTAATCATTCTACCAATCTTTTCTCCTTCCACTATATTTACACTGAAATATTTTACACATATTTACACTGAAATCCGCTGCTAAGCACCACTGCAAGAGATGGTGCAACTAGATGGAATGGTTATACTCCAAATGTATGGTCTCCAAGCTCACTGAGTCTTAATCCCAGAGGAAATACTCCATATCTTACTCTGGTCAAACCACTTTTCTAACTGCTGCTCAGCTGCTCTTTCTCTGAGAGAGAGACAAAGGAGACTATTAGATAAACGCTTGAAAACTATTCCTCCAAAAGTACAAATTTCAACGTCTACATCCAAATCCAACCCTATTTCCTGGGATCCAATTCCAGATCCTTTTCTGAGTCAAATCAAATTCTTCTCCCAGTTGATTGGCATCTAATTTCTTTGGCCATTTCCCCTATCCTAAATATTTAATCCATAAAAGATTAATGGAAAGATACCCTTATGTCTTATATTAACTTTGCTGTTTTTTCTTCTCACAATTAAATTCTTACAAAGAGTACTTTGTAATCATTGCATTCACTTCTCCAATCTCCACTCAGATTTTAGTCTATGACAATTTGTTAGTGTGTATTGCTCTGAAAAAAAAAATCTGTCGTTCTCAAAGTTATAAATCATTTACTATATTCAGCCTCTGCTAGTGATGCTCATTTATCAACTTAATTAACCACATTCCAACATCTCACTGATATTCAAGCTTCTTATAATCTTCTCTTTCATTGGGTTCTGAGATATTTCTTTTTGGACTTCTGAATACACCCATGCTGATAACTCCTTTTTTTTTTTTTTTTGGTGGTTTCTTTCTTTTCCTTCTTTTATTTTTCTTTTCTTTTCCCTTTCATGTATTGACTTCTTTATATCCACTTCTCCTGAAATGCTAGGTTTCTCATGGCTGAGCTGACTTATTATTTAAAGTTTTGATGCTTTGGTAATTCCATCTTCTCTAGAGGTTTCATGATAATGCACTTTCACTGATGACAATTTCCAACTTGATGTATTCAATCAACTGACTACTGAAGATTTTCCCCTGATTAATGTGTCCTAAGGAATTCAGTAACTTCACCCAACTCTGTATTTCCTCCTGTGCTCCTTAACTTAATGGGTATTGTCAATAGCCACCTAAAATATTTTGAGCCTTCTCTACCCTTAACTTTAACATTAAACTAGCCTTCAAATGCTGTCCATATCTATTCTCTATAGCTTCTCTACCTCTGCCTAATTGGGGAATTTCAGTCTCTTTCCTATGGACTCCTGCCACTTTTTCCTAACTAGTTTCCCCTCTTCAAGTATTATATTCCAATATAACCATCATTCTAAGGTAAAAGTATTTTCAAATACAATAATGTATTGATGTGGTCCTACCATTTATTAATCATGGACCATTCTTGCTGACATGCTAATTTATTTTTGATGTGATAAAGCTGGGTACTTGTGAATGCACAATTTTACCATTTGTAGATCACTTTTTATTTCAGAAAGAGCAGACAGAACAAAAAAGAGAGACAACACAGCAGCATAAATTTCCACATGTTGAGAAGGTACAAATTCCACCTGGTGAGCTCTCCCTCTTCCTATTTAGTTTGAGCCTCCCAGCAACCTAGAAGGAAATATTAGCAGTCACATTTTGGGTAGAAAAGTCTGGCTTACTAAATGAAAAAAATCAGGAATTTGTGGAAAGCTCATGTGCTTTTTGTATAAACTAATATGATTATCTATGACCCAAAATATAAATTCAAACTCCATAATGTAGCAGTTCCCTCAGAAACCAACCTTATATCATAATTTCTCACTGTCTTTGCAAAAAACATTTATCATTTTTCTATATGTCTCTCCACATCTGTTCTTTCTGCTGCATCACCACTGAACAATGTAGAAATTCTGTAAAAGCCTTGGTCCAATTTTACTATGTTTGTTACTTTCCTTTCCACCAGACTGTGTGTGAGCTTTTTGAAGTCATTTTTAATCTTATGACCTAAAATGATCTTTGGTATGTAGTACATGAGTTGACAAACTATAGCCCATAACTAAATCTAACTTGCCCACATTTTTTAGTAAGTAAGATTTTATTGAAACAATGCCACATTTAGTCATGTATTATTTATGGTTGCTTTCATACCAGAATGTCATTATTGAGTGTTGCAACTAGAACTGTATAGTCAATGATCTTAGGATGTTCACTTTCTGACATTTTATCAGCTTCTCTGTCTATAACAAAATAAATACAAATATGAAGTCAAATAGATTGTTAGGCAGATGATCTTATAATGGACAAAATTACAGCTGGGAAGATGGATAAAGTGCTAGAGGTCAGGTTTGTAATTTTAAGGGAGTAATTAGGGACTTTCCTTAGAAATGATGATGAACAAAGATGTTTACTTATTTATTTTAATTTAGGAGATCAAACCAGAGCAGCACTCTGGCATGTGCTATGAATCTCAAGTATAAAATTTTTGGTCTTCTACTTTTGATCTCCTGGCCTATTGAAGATGATTTTTTTGGAGGGGAAAAAAAATACCTGAATGGATGTTGGAGCAAGCTAACTGCAGATATCAGGGGGAAGTATGTTCCAGCACAGGCCCCCAGCTGGGCGTGTGCTAAGGTTCTGTGCTTCCTAGAGCTTCTCAGGAGTAGAATCTAGTCTTCTTGCAGTTGTGCAGGGACAAGATTCTTTGTCCATCTGCTCCCTTCATCGCCCCCTTCGATAAGCCAGGGTACCGGAATTGTCTGCAGTTGTCAGAGTGGGTGGTGAGAAGCCAGAGAATCTGTGGGGTAGTATCCCTACTCTCCTGTTGCTCTCAGGTTGGGCCCAGCCTGACATTTCACTGCCTAGGGAAGTTGAAATTTTCATCTTTCTATCAGAAGAGATTTGTAGCTTGAATAAAGACCTTATTTTCAGAGATTGCAAGACATGCTGTACATCCTTTTGTGTCCTGTTATTCTAGTTTATGTTGGGAAGTTTTACCAGGTCCTCTTCATGTGCTCTTACCATTATGTTAACTCCCAGGAATGAATACTGATTTTGTTTTTGAAGTGATCCCAATTAGAGTTAGCTAGTCTATTTAGATAGAGGGTGTGGAGGCTACCCTAGTGGCATCACACCCTCTTAGATAAGGAGACCGGATGCCCCTTGGCCTTCCAGCATTTGCCAAAAAAACAGGCAAGCAGAAGGACCAAGTGAAGGTGGGTGTGCCTAGTTAATCGGGCAGAGCAGACTAAACAAGCCTACACACTCTGACCTTTTTCCTTCCTCTGGGTTGTTAATGAGAGTTCTTTCTCCCTAAGAGTAAAAACAGTCATTTGTTCATTCATTTAACAGTCACTAAGCACCTAACCCCAGGTCAGTGCTTGTGCTGGATGCAAGAGCTGAAGAGATAAATGGAATCCAGTTCTTCTCTACAAGAACCATACAGTCTGGTAGACAGGATGCACATGCAAATAAAGAATGAAAATGAGAGATGTAAGTAGTATGAGAACTTGAAACAAAGTACTTCTCTGTGGGGTAGGGAAAAGGCCCACAAAGGTGGTCATTCTGGTTTTAAAGGATCTACAGAAACTTATCAAAAGAAGGATAACAATTATAAAAAAATTTCTAGCAATTAATTGACTAACAATTATGAACCAAATTCTAGATTATAAATCTCATATTCTTCATCACTAATTCTCATTTGGGTCACTTTCTAGTAATTGTGAAAATGGAACTCAGGGAAAGGATAAACTATGCCCTTATACACAAAGGTAGCAAATAGTAGAAGTAGGTCAGGGACCTGCTTTCTCTGGCTTTAAAAGCTACAATTGTGGTACTTCTATTTCCCATGAGGATAAGAGAGACAGAATGATACATTCAGGGGAAATTTGCATGTTTAGAGTAACTGAAGCATTAACTGTGGAGAAGAAAAAGAGGGGAATAGAAGTTGAAAGATGAAATGTGTTCAGATTTTGAAAAGTCTCATGTGTATTTAGACTATTCCTTCCTTTTGTTGATGAGAAGGCCCAAAGCAGATTCCTAATTCCAAGATGATTTTCTGACAGAATGAATAATATATTTAGTGAGAATAGAGCTTGGGAAATCTATGCAAACTGGAGCAACATCTGGACCAGAGCTCCCGATCAGACCTGACTATGTTTTCATGCAAGAGCCCTTTGGGATCACCTGTATTTTGCAGATAAAGACTAGAGAGGGGATGTGAAAGGCCACAGAGGGTGTCAGCCCCAGAGCTCAAGTCCCTCTCCTGACCTCTGGGGTCCCTTTCTTCCTGAAAGCCTTTCACAGTTGCTATATAACCCAGGCTCTCACCACCACATCCTTTCACCTTTCCCCTTGTAGGTTGCAACTGCTTCTCTCCTCCCTCCTCCACCCTCAAGTCATCCTGGAATCTCTCCCAGTTCATGGACAAGATCCAGCCATCTAGGAAAGCTGGCAGGAGGAATCCCCTAACAATGAGCAAATATTCAGGGAAAACCCCTAGTGATTCCCCAAATGAGCTGAGACAAAGCAAACCTTCCCGGAGCTCATGCTTCACTGAGCAGGCCTATCATCTGAATAAAATCATGTGATGAGGAAAACCAGGATGATGTAGTCTGGAATCCTGCAACAGGCTTTGAAGTAGAAGCCCAAGTGCAATCATTACTAGGAATACTTTTTACATTTCTTTACATGCCAACAGCAGGTGAAGGAGGGAACAAGGAATGCTGTGCAAAGGTACACTCCCTTACTGTGGCCTCTTCAAAAGCCCACTCTGTTAAATATTGACCACACCAAATCAACGTCCTACACAGACTTATTGACCTTCCACAACCACCTGTCCAGCATCCCACGAGACTCTGTTGGCTGGCTTGCATGTCCTCCTAGCCATTCCATGAGCTCCTTGATGCTTAGCAGACATATGATATCATCTTCACCTCACTATTTAACCCTTTCCTCTGTAGGATGAATCCAGAAATAGAGAGAACACAGACTGTGGGCCAATGATGGAGTGTCCCTTCTCAGACCTCTAAAGATGCTTAGAGTTTTGGTACTTTTTATTTTTACTTTTTAAAAATATATTTTATTTTTATCAACAGAGAAATATGGGATGCTTGGGATGAATCTTCAAACCTTAAGACTATGGCCATTGTAGTCTCTGCCACTTTTCTTTTGTCTCAGTTTGGTTCCTTTTGATTATCCTTTTCTGCACTGCACAGTACACCCTAGGAGTAGATGAAGATTGCTTTACTGGTAACAGATCTTTCTAAAAAGCAAAACTCAAGCAATTGGTCTGTCACAATCTTCATTATTGACACTGTCAGGAAACATGTTGAAGAAATTTAAATTTCTTTCACTCACTCTACCCGAAATTGGTGAAAATCCAAGAGAAAGGCATCAAAGCACATGTTCTGAAATATAGGAACGTTGAGTGGCAGCTACAGGTATTGTGTTGACCTGAGCTGTCAAAGTCTCTCCAGGTTATTCTTGCATGCAGTTGGAGATCCCATGGCTACCACCAGCCATAAATCTTGGGAACATGCTGGAGTTTTGGTACTTTTGCAGTAGGGAGAGTGAGTCTACACTGGGTGGCCAAGTGAGTGGATCTGGCAAAAAATGGAGTATAAAAAAGTATTAAATTACAATAAAAGGGGGTCAGATGACATTGAGGACAATCTGGAGGATATTCAAGCATAGGATATAAACACCTATACTCACTATTCTCAGTGCTGGCTTATTTAGATGATGTAGTTTCTTTGCAAGAGACTAAAAAGGAAAATAAGGTTCACTTTACCTCTAAGAACCTGCCACAAGAGCCGGCAGCAAATGTTCTAGTCTGTTCCACCTCCCTGCCTTAGATCATTTCCTTTTCCTGTCTGGCATCCTCTCTGAGCATTTCCTGAACTCCTACCTATACTTAACACCACAGCTCATTTCACACCTTCTCTCATAAAGCTTTCTAACTTAGTTTGGCTTCCTCAAAAACCAGGAGACTGAGTCATAAACCTGGGCACTGGTAGTTTACTTTTGGTTCATCCCATCCCAGCAAACAGAAATGAGGAGAGTGGTGAATGAAAATGGGGTGGGGTGGAGAATGCAACGTAAGATGTATTGTCAAAGTTTTCATGGCCAGAACCTCCTGAGATGTATGTATACAAATATGCCTCACTTTCCCTGTGGCCTTCATCCAATAGTCAGAACCTACTCTGTCTAGTCTGGGACAATGACAAGGCGCTGGGAGAGCCTCAATATTAACTATTTATTTCCAAGCCAGATATAGGCATAAAACCTCAAAAAAAAAACAAAAACACAAAAACTGATGATGAAAGCAATGGATAAGGACTCTCCAGTGCCCTTCCCTCTCTGCTCTAATCACTCTGCTGGCATGGTTCCGCAGTGGAAAAGAGACAGAGCCATTGGCAGTTGAAACAGGTTCATTCAAGTAGTTAGAGGATATGGTATGGCAGTGACCTCAGACTGTGCTTGCCAAAGGACTGAAAAAAATCCCCCAGTGTATAGAAGGCCCTGAGGAAACTTGGTCAAAGACAGAAACTCTGCCAGAATAAAATGAGCCTTGGCTGCCCACGACAACTAGACAACTGCGGGTGAAGTTAGAGGCAAACCGATGGTAAATGGAACACCAACGGTGTTTCTAATATGTGGTATTGCTTATTTGCCAAGACACACTGACTTATTCTTTCCCCCATTTGAAGGTCTGTACTTCAGACTAGATCATAACCTTTTTGGATTCAAGATCAGCAACATAGTCTATTAATCCCCTTCAATATTTAGTACAATGTGTTATACCTAATGATGGTTGCCTACTTTGGAAAATAAATTGAAATATTCATGGACAATACATCTCACTTTCCTCTCTATAAAGCTGGATTATTGTGTAAATACCACCTCTTGGAAATATAGAGTGAGATATCTCCTTTCCTTCATAAAGGTAAACCCTGAGTATATTCTTAATACTGATAATTTGTTCTTTATCCAGAATTTTCCTTCATCTATCCCTTCTTACTAATTGTGCAGCAGATGTTTGTATCTGAACCATACCACTCCACTTCTAACTTACTGATGATGGGGGACATAGACCTTTCTTTGGTGTCAGGAGTGGTAGAAAAAAAAATTAAAGTCATGGGCCCCTTGGAATATACCTAAAATAGACTTTCTAGTTTCTTTCCCTACAAAGACCTTTAGTTCCCTCTGCTCTATTCTGACCTTTAAGTGCTTTTTATTAAATAATTTGTCCTGCATTATATCTTACTGCCTTTCAGCCAACAAGTTGGAGATGCTACCGTGATGCCATCCTGACTTCCCTGGGCAGATGACCTCAGCAATATGTTCTGGAACCTCACCTCTTCAGAGCCCTACACCATTAGGAAAAGATAGAAACAGGCTGGGTATGGATTGACCTGCCAAAGCCGATGTCCAGCAGAGAAGCAATCACAGAATCCAGACCTTTTACCTTCTGTACCACATAAATAATTTTGATCCAGACTCCCACAGGGATAAAGAATATGGAACCTTTCATGGAGGGAATGGGATATGGAACTTTGGTGATGGGAATTTTATGAATTTGTACCCCTGTTATCCTACAATCTTGTTAATCATTATTAAATAGCAAATGTATACATTTTAACACCAGAGCACTGCTCAGCTCTGGCTTATGCTGGTGCAGAGGTTTGAACCTGGGACTTCGGAGCCTCAGACATTAGTCTCTTTGCATAACCATTATGCTATCTACCCCCACCCTGCAAATACATTTTTTAAATAATATATATGCTTATATATTGTGTAGCGTAACTCCACTTTCAACTTGTTAATATATATTATCAGAGAGATCAGAGAACCACTCTGTTGTATATGGTGCCAGAAATAAAACTGAGGGCTCACATCACTGGGTATGTATCTTCCACTGAGTAACCTCTCTAGCCCTCCAGGTATGTTTTATTTGAAGGCTGAGGGGAATTCTCCTAAGTAGCCCTTGTGATAAACTTCAGGGGTTGGGATAACTTGTCAGTTCTGGCTCACAAAGAGCAGCTCAAAGTTCAACATCCCTTCTGCCTTGACAAAAGACTCCATTCTTTATGATCACTTGTGTAACATTAGCCTGAGAAAGGAGACACCTGCTTTCTCCTTTGCATCAGCTTGATATAGTGAAGACAAACAATTCTCATTGTCGCACTGGAATGAGGCATGGAAATGCCCAAATCATACCCAATGCACGCACCCCATCTTCAACTTCTTCTGATTCCAAGTCTTTCATTTCCTGAAACTTAGCCTAGCCTTCAGAAATGAATTATTTCTTGTCAACATAATTTGGATTCATTTACAATAGAGAATGTTTCTATTGGCCTCCTTGGGATCTAGAAAATCAAGTTGTTCAAAAAGTAGAATATGGATCTAAGAAGTACAAGTCTTTCCGCTACATTTTCTGCCTCCTCAAATTCTTTGGGGAGCAAGGTTGGAATTAAATGAATGATTACCCTACATAACTTTGCAAAATTAATTCATGCACGGTGATTTTCTTGCCCCACTTCATCATTTTTGCCAATCTAATTTCTATTCCCCCTTCTTGCGACAGGTCCCCATGAGAATGAGTTTGAAATATGTCCACAAATATTTGTGTATATTTGTAAAATATGTAGTGTTGGTTGGATGCATATATGTCTTTAATTTATATGAATCATATAATATAAATCTCACTCTGTTTCTTATTTTTATCACTCAACAATAAGTCTCTTTGTAGTGGGGGATGTAGTGCTTGCTTTATTTCAGTCAACTATTTTTAAAAAAATGTTTACATATTTATTTATTCTATGAGGGAAAAAAAAGGAACTAAGGCCTGCTCTGGGACATGCCAGAAATCATACACATGTAAATCTTGTACCATGCCAGCTAAGCCATTCAACCCACCCTAAACTTTTGGCTTTGCAAAGCATCTGTGCACTCCTCCTTAATATCATCTCCTTTTCTTACCAGTCGAAATTCTTGAAACTAAATTTTGATCATTTGCTTTTTTGATTGTTTCATTTCTGTACAGTAGTCTATTTATCTGGATTTTTTAAAAACTGCATTCCTCTGTGATTTAACCTTTTAGTTCATTGTTACTTTCATTATCACCTATTGACCTTGATATAGTTGTGTGTTTTTCATATTCATTGTTTTCAAATAAAATTCCTCAGGTGGTAATTTAACGTAGGTAGTTGTCTGTTATTTTTACTGTCTGTCCAAATAATTCTGTTATAAACAGTTTGAATATGTTTTCACATACAGTTGGGGAGGGAGTCTTTGAAAGAATAAATTTAGCAGTAGAATTTCTGAACTGTGCAGACAGACAGTACACAGACTATTTCAGTTCTCAGCAATCAAACTGCCTTCTAAGGTTATTATACTAACTCACATTCTTGCCTATGGTTATGGTCGTCACCTTTCTCCACATCTGAGACAACACTGACATTACCAAACTCCATATTGCTATCAGTCTGAAAGACACAAAATCATATTCTTTTGGGAGCCACAGAGTATCTCAGCAGGTAAAACACACATGGTGCAAAGCATAAGGACCAGAATAAGGATCACGGTTCAAGCCCCTGGACTCCCCACCTGCAGGGTATGTGTGGGGGGTCACTTCACAAACAGTGAAGCAGGTCTATAGGTGTCTATCTTTCTCTGCCCCTCTCTGTCTTCCCCTCCTCTCTCTGTCCTATCCAACAACAATGACAGCAATAACGATAACAATGATAACAGCAATGGCAACAAAATGGGGGAAATGCCTTCCAGAAGCAGTGAATTTGTAGTGCAGTGCAGGCACCGAGCCCCAGCAATAACCCTGGAGGCAAAAACTAATTAATTAATTACATAGTTAATCAATTAAAACATTCTTTTTGTTATCACCATGGCTTCACTACTCCAAGCTGCTTTTTTTTTTTTCAGATAAAGAAACAGAGGGAGAGAAAGATACCACAGCACCAAAACTTCCAATGTAGTTGTGGTCATACTCAATCTTGGGTTGTGTACATGACTAAGCAAGCACGCTATTCAGGTGACGTTATCTTTAGGTTCTCTTCTTGAGTTGTGTATTTCTTAATTGGCAGTGTCCTTGAGCATCTTTTCATAACTTTATTGAATATCCATATTCTCTATTTTGTAAAATTTCTTTTGTATTTCTGCGCATTTGACTTACCTATTATTCTTTTTTTTTCTTATGAGTTTGTATAGCATGCATATTCAAGTTCTAGATATTGACTTTTTGTCATATATACGCATTTAAGTTATCTTCTCAGTTTGGAGTTTTCATTAGAATGCTTATTATATTATCTGTTGAAATGTGCAAGTGCCTAATTTTAATGAAAGAAAATTTACTTGTGCTGTGTCTTGCACACACAAAAAGTGAAGCTTAGAGTCTAGGTGGTGGCACACCCAGCTGTGTATACATATTACTATGGGCAAGGGTCCATGTTCAACCCCCAGACCCCACTTGCAGGAAGTAATCTTCACAAGTGGTGAAGCAATAATGCAGGTATCTCTCTGTCTCCCTCTGTATCTCCTCCTCTCCCTGTCAGCTTCTCTCTGTCCTATAAAAATATATTTTCCTTTTGGTTCATAAATATGATTCTATGTGAATCAAATTTAAAAATGGTGCATCTTTGAATTTTTGGCCTTCATCAGTCCTGTTAATTATTTATACTGAGCATTGATTTGTAAAATACTTGTGCACTACACATCTATGAACTTCCATGGGATAAATGTGCATGATAGCCACAGGCTCTTTGGAATATGACTAAAATATGCCTACTAGCTATCTCAACTCTTCATCTGCACTATTCCAGCCTTTGGGTCCATTATTGGTCAACAATTTGGCTTTGTATGCTAACTCTCTTTGCAGCCATCAGGTTCCAGATGCTACCGTGATGCCAAACAGACTTCCCTGGACAGACAACTCCACCAATGTGTCCTGCAGCTCTGCTTCCCGAGAGCCCCACCCTACTAGGGAAAGAGAGAGGCAGGCTGGGAGTATGGATTGACCTGTCAATGCCCATGTTCAGCTGGGAAACAATTAAAGAAGCCAGACCTTTCACCTTCTGCATCCCACAATGATCTTGGGTCCATACTCCCAGAGAGTCAAAGAATAGGAAAGCTATAAGAGGAGGGGATGGGACATGGAGATCTGGTGGTAGAATTGTGTGGAGTTGTACCCCTCTTATCCTATGACTTTGTCAGTGTTTCCTTTTTATAAATATATATAAAAATGTGCATGAGAAAGTGTAGAAAAATACTTCTCCCTGTATTAGTTCATTCACTGGAGTGGAGTACAGCTCTATATTTCAAAGTTGTTGGAGTTTTATCCTAATAAACAGAGAATGGGTAATTTAATAGTTGTATGCTGCTGGGCATTTGTTTAAATGTTGTTTTGTTCATGACAACACTGTTAAGTAAACAATATTAACATCACTGTGAACAAGAGGTCAAGTGACCTTGAGCACAACCATGATATGACAGAGCCATTATTGTATTTTCTATCTGTCAATTCTGTTTACGAATACTTGATTGGAGAGATCTATATTTATAGAATGGCAAAAAAAAAACCTGTAGTATTGGAAAGTAAGTTCTATTTCTAACTATGTATTTAGGTTCAAGTAAAGAGGAAAAGTTAAAAATGTATATCATCTATGTATTATGAGCAAAATAATTCACTTTGCCTTGTACATGGTGCAGGTTCAAGTCAGGGCCCCATTGTATTGAAGAAAACTTTGGTGCTGTCGTCTCTTTTACTCTGTATTTTTCTTTTTCCTTCCTTCCTTTTTTCCTTCCTTCTTTCCTTTCTTCCTTCCTTCCTTCCTTCCTGCCTTGTTCCCTTCCCTTTCTTCTTTTGTTCTTTCTTTCTTTCTGCCTTTCCCCCTTTCTTTCTTTCTCTCTTTTCTTTTTTCTCTGCCTTCAGGGTTATTGCTGGGGCTCAGTGCTGACGCTAAAGATCTATGGCTCTTGGCAGCTATTTTTTTTTTTGTTTTGTTTTATTGGATAGGACAGAAAGAAATTGAGGGAAGAGAGAGATAGAGAGGGAGAAATACAGATAGACACTTGCAGACCTACTATGCCACTTGTGAAGTATCCCTCATGCAAGTAGGAAGTTGGGGGCTTGAACCTGGATCCTTGAACTTAGTACCATGGGCACTTAACTGAGTTTGTCACCACCCAATCCCCCCTCTTTTTCTCTAGCTTTTTCTTTAAAAATAAAAAATAATTAAAAAGAAATGATCTATAAACATTACTTTTTTTTAGCTTTGCAGAGCACATTATATAACATTCCCTTGTTTGCATCTCAACTGCTAGACCTAACTCAAGAGTCTCTTAAGGGGCCATCCATTTCCTTAAGTGACTGCCAGAAATCTAAGACCCTCCTGATATGCCTCAGAAAGGCAGCACCTATAACTTAGCCAACCAGGTTGTACCTTAGAGGCATTCCACATCCAGTGGAACATGCTGCAGTCATAATGTAGCTGGGCTTCAGGAGTTAACTTTCTCTTGGACTCTTGAGCAATCCAGGACAAACACGTCCACAAGGTTTGCCTTCCCAGACAGATGCTGAGACAGGATCTCCCACCACAGTCAAAGTGCCCAGACAAACAACAAAGTCAGTGAACACTTGCAAAAGTTAACACTCTTGGCATAAAACTTCCCACTGAATCAATTATAGCACAGTCTACACAGGGTTCATTCAAGTCACTGAATGCTGGATTCGGGAAGACCTATACAATCATCGAGATACCCACCATATCATAGAGGGAAGGGGAAAAGATACAGTGATTAAGTATGTGGAAGCACATCCTTGACTGAAGGGTATTGTACAACTGGTCATTATCTAAAAAAATTAATAAAAAAACGACATTAACTTTTCCCACCCCATGAGGTCTATTTGTAAGAATCAAATTGAATAGTATGAATATGTCTCGGGTAATCTATTTTAATCCATGTATAGAGTTGCACTGGTAAGATAATAGAAAAAATAAAAAAAAAGATGTGTTGGGTTAGTAAGATTTTTAAATTTAGTTTTGTTTTCAGGAAATAGATAGTCAAAAGCACCACTCAACTCTGGCATATATGTGGTCTGAGATAGAACCTGGTCTCTCATGCATGCAAGGTCTGTGAACTGCCGCTGAGCTGCAGATCCAGTCTTAGACTTTGCTGAAGATTCAACTTTTGCCTTGTTTGTAAAATCCACAGTTAAATATGACAGATTTGGAAATGCTGTGTGTGTGCTCCCTGAGAAGAATATCATAAAGAAAACATACAATGCATGCATCAGGTTCCACAAAGAACAGTTACTCTCATTTTCTTTTGTTTTAAGTACAAATTTTATTTGGGATTTAACATGGAATTTTACAAAATTATAATATTTCCAAAATGTTTTCATATCCAGACATGGAAGTTGTATAAGTACATAGACCACACCACCAACATTCTGTGGACTCCTTATCCTCTCCCCAGCCCTACCCTTACCCCTTCATAACTGCCTTACTTCTTATGTGTATAAGAGGGAATATGGTTACATTTTATTATTGTTGTTTTTTTCTTTCAGGTTCATTGCTTTAGTCATCCATACTCCACAAATAAGTAAAGCCACCTACTAGTGGCCCTTTCACTTCCATACTTATTTCATTCAACATAATCACTTCCATAGGAAAAGAAAATCTGTCTAACAAATGGTGTTGTGAAAACAGGACTATTGTATGTAGAAGAACATCAATTAATACTGTGATAAAATTAACTCAAAGTGGATTAAAGGTTTACATATTAGACCCAAAACTATAAAATACATAGAAGAAAATATGGGAGTAGTGCTTAAGGACCTAAACATCAAAGATGTATTCAACATATACTCTCTCTCTGTCTCTCTCTCTCTCTCTAAGTCCCAGGTTCAGTCCCCATCACCACCATAAGCCAGAGTTGAGCAGTGTTCTGCCCTCTCTCTGTCTCTCTCTCTCTCTTTCCATCTCTCTCTATTTTAAGTATCTTTTCATTTAAAGAATAAAATAAAATATTTTAAAAACGAAAAGAAATTTTCCCTAAAGATAAGAAGACAACCATGCAACTTGAAGAGGATATTTACATTCTAATTTTCCTCTTATGTCTATAGGAGTATAGATGCCACAATTTTATCTTGTCCATGTCTATGGAAGACACTTCCAATTAGCAACAGTTCTCTTTTTAATATAACATTTATACTATAAAATATTATATATGTATTTTGGATAGAGACTTGAGAGGGAAGGAGAGAGAGAGACACCTACAGTACTGTTTTACTGCTTGTGAAGCTTCTTCCCTATAGTGGGCATTTGGGGGCTTGAACCCTGGTCCTTATGCCCTATAACATGCACGATCCACTGGGTATGCCACTGCCCAATCCCCATAACAGTTCTGTTTCTAAATTAGCATCTACTTTGCTGCAGAATTTACCTTAACTCAACATCCCTGAGAGTAACCATATATTTTTTTCTTGAAGTCAAGTTTGTGATTGTTGTCAAAGTAGTTATCTATGCTCAATCTCTGTAAGAAATATATTACAATTATCTTTTGCTATGTAACTTGCAATCCTCAAAGCACAGCAATTCACTTTGTAGGTTGGTTTGAGTGTTCCTTGGATGGATTTTCCTGTGTTTTCAGTTGTACAGCTGCACTCATCTAGAAATTTGTTAGGGTGGAAGGTTCCAGTCTTATTTACAAGACTGGCAACTAGTGTTAGATGTTGGTTGGGCACCTCATTTTTCTCCCATGTGATTTATTGATTGCTTCTAGGGTTTTTGCTGGGGCTTGATACCTGCATACAGACTTCATTGCTCCCAGCAGTCATTTTCTTTTTTTCTTTTTTTTTCTTTATTTTTTCTTTGACAGAGGGTGAGAATCAGTGATATAGTGAGGGAATGAAACAGAGAGAGAGAATAAGAGAGATAAGGAGACCTGCAACTTTGTTCCACCATTCATGAAGTTTTTCCTCCTTCAGGTAGGGATCTGGGGCTTGAACTGGATATGTGTAAATTTGACCAGGTGTTCTACCACCCAATCCCTAAATGTGGTCTTTCTTATTCCAGAGGACTAGATGCGTTTCCTCTAAGTGACATTTAATCTTAAAGGCAGAAGCAGCAAGATCTTAAAAGATTATATTTCACTGGGACTTGGCTGTGGTGCACTGATTACATGCAATGTCATCATGCACAAAGACCCTGGTTCAGCCTTGACCTTTACCTGCAGGGGAAAATCTTCATGAGCATTAAAGCAGTGCTTCTTTCTATCTTCTTCTTAATCTCCCTTCTCTCTCAATTTTTCTCTCATATCAAATAAAATAAGTATAATTTTAAAAACATATTTTAAAAAACAATAGTACAGATATGTATTCACTGTACTTTTATATTTTTAAAGAGTGATTTACTGATTTATCTATTTATAAAAGGTGGAGAGAGAAAGAGAGAGCAAGCACCACTCGGTCACATGTGATGCCACGGATTGAACTTGTGACCTCTTGCTTGAGAATACAATGCCTTATCCACTGTGCCACCTCCCAGCCACTTCTGCTAAATTATATTAGTAAAAGCATAGTATTAAAATATCTAGAATCAAGAGTATGATTGTATATAATTATCTACCTTTTAATGGGAGTATCAGTTAATCCACATTGCAAAAGAGACAGATATACTAGCACAGGAGGGAATTTAACTCTATTACTATATACCTTAAAGCTATGAATGATTCATTGTCTTCCTAGAAGTAAAATGAAGTTACTTATTATGTAGGGCTTCCTAAAGTCTCATTCTATTCTTTTATTTACCTATTTCTTCAAACCAAGCTATCCCATGGGACCATACAGTGGCACACCTGGTAGAAAGCTCATATTACCATGGAAAAGGGCCTGGGTTTGAGTTGCTTCCCACCTTCAGAGGGGAAGCTTCATAAGTGGTGAAGCAGTGATACAGGTGCCTTTTCCGATCTCCCTCTCTATTTCTTCCAGCCCCCCGAAGTTCTGCCTCTATTCAATAAATAAACATTTTTTAAAAAAACTGTCCCAAAACTTAGCCATCTAAAACATTAATAAACTTTTACTAACTCACAAATTATTTTTCGATACTTCTGTCTTAGAATCTCTTGTGTGGCTTTAGTAAAAACTGCCTACCAGATTTTTAGTCACAATTTGAATTTTTAGTCACAATTTGAATTTGAATAAGAAAGTCTACATTCTTTTTTTAAAAAAAAATTATCTATAAAAAGGAAACACTGACAAAAACAATAGGATAAGAGGGGTACAACTCACAACTCCACCACCAGAACTCCATATCCCATCCCCTCCCCTGAATAGATAAAGAATAGTTTCCCTATTCTTTATCTCTCTGGGAGTATAGACCAAAGGTTATTATAGGGTGCAGAAGGTGGAAGGTTCACACTATTTTATCATTATTAGAGATCCTTTATTGCAGTTCACTCTGGGTTCCTTGTCCCCTTGGCTACAAGGGACGAGGGTCAGAATGACTCCAAAGGGAGTCCAGGGGTAACTCTGAGTATCGGGGGCAATGTGCTCAGAGAGAATCTCAGATTCATTCAACTCTGGAGGAGGTCTTGGAAAGGTGGAAAACCCTTTTATTGAAAGGAAAGGCAGGCAGATATGCCCCTAACTCAGGGGGAAGGTTGAGGTAACAATTAACCCAAACACCGAGCAATACAATGCATAGTCACATTTTGACCAACAGATTGTTTGAGCATAAGTAAAAGGTTACAATACAAGTTTTGGTCACAAGCTTTACAATGTACATTTTTCCAGAGGTAGATTATAGGCAGCAAGGGGAAAAGGAGGCAGCTGAGCAATCAGGATGTTTGTCCATTGTTTTAAGGTTATTCACACACAGTAATCCATGGCTTTTAATTAAAGAAGGAAGGGGGGAGGTGGCCTTTCTAGGTGCCCATGTCTGGAGGTCCAGCCATCATAAATTCCAGAGACCAAAGGGACCTGCTCTTGTCTCAACACGAAATGAGAGTTGAGGGTCAACCTACTCATACCTCATGTAAACAATGGTCTGGACTTTCCAGGAGAGTGGGCCCATTCTCTAACACTCTATGAGGATTTTGACCAGTGATATGTTCTTTACTAAACTGGGCAGTGATCAAGGTGTTGCAGTCACAAGTATCCAGAAAAAGTTATAAACAGAGATTGATCCAGCATGAGTAGTGACCAGTGAGTTAATGTTCCTAGTACTCATTAGTCACTGGATTTCTCTTATTTTCTTTTTTTATTAATTTATTTTTTATTTAAGAAAGGACAAATTAACAAAACCATAGGGTAGGAGGGGTACAGCTCCACACGATTCCCACCACCCAATCTACATATCCATCCCCTCCCCTGATAGCTTTTCCATTCTCTATACCTCTGGGAGCATGGATCCAGGGTCGTTGTGGGTTGCAGAAGGTAGAAGGTCTGGCTTCTGTAATTGCTTCCCCGCTAAACATGGACGTTGACTGGTAGGTCCATATCCTCTCTCTTTCGCTAGTAGGGTGGGTCTCTGGGGAAGCGAAGCTCCAGGGCACATTGGTGGGGTCTTCAGTCCAGGGAAGCCTGGCCAGCATCCTGATGGCATCTGGAATCTGGTGGCTGAAAAGAGAGTTAACATACAAAGCCAAACAAATTGTTGAGAAATCATAGACCTAAAGGTTGGAATAGTGGAGAGGAAGTGTTGGGGGGTGGGTACTCACTGCAAACTCTAGTGTACTTCTGCTTACATGTATATATATTTTGCACTAGTTTATGGATATGTGTGAACATATGCTCTCTTTCACAGAACCTGGTCTATATCTAGGTTTTGGGATTTTGTTAGAAAGTAAATCACCTGGGATAGAATTAGAGAATACTATGAAAGGAAAGGTCTCACCTGAGTAATGAAGCTGAAGGGTTGTCATTCCACACCTGAAGTCTCTGGACACAGTCTGAGCTGAAGCATGTTGAGGTGGCAATCATTGCGTTGATTAAGTTGTGATCAGCAGATGCAATATTCTTTGATGTGGATTAGGAGAGGCATGCAGGAAAGTGGGCCCTATACTAAGTTTCCAGGACTGGGGGAAGTAGGAGCTCTATAGTGGAGATGTGAGGTTCCTGCTGTCTTAGGGTTCAAAAGACAATGGATTGTTATTGTTATCATCACACTATTTGGTAATTGGGTTAACTTTGAAAAGTCCTTTTGTTAGGGTTTGCTATAAAGTACCCAGTATCTTGTATATAGCTGTGATATTGGTTGCTTCTGATTTACTTGGTCTAGACTTTTGAGAGAGTCCACATATCAAATACACAGCCTATATATTAAAAAGACCCAGTTTGTGAGTCATATAATTAATTTTCCCCCTCTCATATTAATTAACTAGTGATTTATATGACTACACTTTATTAAGAGTGTACATAAACACCATTCCCACCACCAAAAAACTGTATCCCATCCCATCCACCCAGCCCCACCCCCCATCAGCCCAGCAAGTTGCATGTCTACTCTTCACCACAGGGTTTTTACTTTGGTGCCCTACTTTCAATTTAGTCAGATCCTGCCTGTAGTTTCCATTTCAGATCTTCTTACTCAACTTCTGTTGATGAGTGGGATCATGCCACTTAGCTCACTTAACATAATTCCTTCTAGCTCTGTCCAAGATGGGTCAGAGAAGGTGGGTTCATTGTTATTGATAGCTGTATAGTATTCCATTGTGTATATATACCACGGCTTTCTCAACCACTCATATGTTATTGGGTTGTTTCCAGGTTTTAGCTATTATGAATTGTGCTACTATGAACAATGAAGTACACACCTCTTTTCAAAATTAATAAAATACCTAGAAATACAGTTGACCAAAAAGTGAAAGACTTGTATACTGAAAACTGTGAGTCACTACTGAAGGAAATAGAAACTAATACCAAGAAATGGAAAGACATCCCATGCTCATGAATTGGAAGAATAAATATCATCAAAATGAATATTATCCCCAGAGCCATATACAAATTTAATGCAATACCCATCAAAGTTCCACCAAGCTTCTTTAAGAGAATAGAACAAACACCACAATTATTTAACTGGAAGCTGAAAACACCAAGAATTGCCAAAACCATCTTGAGGAAAAGAAACAGTAATGGAGGCATCACACTCCCAGATCTCAAACAATATTATAAAGCCATCATCATCAAAACAGCATGGTACTGGAACAAAATAGATACACAGACCAGTGGAACACAATTGAAAGCCCAGAAATAAATCCCCACACCTATGGACATCTAATCTTTGATAAGGGGGTCCAAAGGATTAAATGAAAGAAGGAGGCTCTCTTCAATAAATGGTGCTGGGAAATCTGGGTTGAAACATGCAGAAGAATGAAATTGAACCACTATATCTCACCAGAAACAAAAATCAACTCCAAATGGATCAAAGACCTGGATGTTAGACCAGAAACAATCAAATACTTAGAGGAAAACATTGGTAAAACACTTTCCCACCTACACCTCAAGGACATCTTTGATGATTCAAACCCAATTGCAAGGAAGACTAAAGCAGAAACAAACCAATGGGACTACATGAAATTGAAAAGCTTCTGCACATCCAAAGAAACTATTAAACAAACAAAGAGACCACTCACAGAATGGGAGAAGATCTTCACACGCCATTCATAAGACAAGAAACTAATCACCAAAGTATATAAAGAGCTCAGCAAACTTAGCACCAAAAAAGCAAATGACCCCATCCAAAAATGGGCAGAGGATATGAACAAAATATTCACTACAGAGGAGATCCAAAAGGCTAGCAAACATATGAAAAACTGCTCTAGGTCACTGATTGTCAGAGAAATGCAAATTAAGACAACATTGAGATACCACCTCACTCCTGTAAGAATGGCATACATCAAAAAGGACAGCAGCAACAAATGCTGGAGAGGATGTGGGGACAGAGGAACCCTTTTACATTGCTGGTGGGAATGTAAATTTGTCCAGCCTCTATGGAGAGCAGTCTGGAGAACTCTCAGAAGGCTAGACATGGACCTTCCATATGATCCAGTAATTCCTCTCCTGGGGTTATACCCCAAGGACTCATAACACCCAACCAAAAAGAGGTGTGTACTCCTATGTTCATAGCAGCACAATTCATAATAGCTAAAACCTTGAAGCAACCCAGGTGCCCAACAACAGATGAGTGGCTGAGAAAGCTGTGGTATATATACACAATGGAATACTATGCAGCTATCAAGAACAATGAGCCAACCTTCTCTGACCCATCTTGGATAGAGCTAGAAGGAATAATGTTAAGTGAGCTAAGTCAGAAAGATAAAGATGAGTAAGGGATGATCCCACTCATCAACAGAAGTTGAGTAAGAAGATGTGAAAGGGAAAGTAAAAGCAGGACCTGATCAAATTGTAAGTAGGGCACCAAAGTAAAAAGCCTGTGGTGAGGGGTAGACATGCAGCTTCCCGGGCCAGTGTGGGGTGTGAGTGGGTGGGAGGGATGGGTCACAGTCTTTTGGTGGTGGTAATGGTGTTTATGTACACTCCTAGTAAAATGTAGTCATATAAATCACTAGTTAATTAATATGAGAGGGGGGAAATTAATTGTATGCCTCGTAGTTTTTTAAAACACAGACTGAATCTTTTTAATATATAGGCTGTGTATTTGATGCGTACTCTCTCAAAAGTCTAGACCCAGTAGATCAGAAGCAACCAATAACACAGCTATATACAAGATACTGGGTACTGTACAACTAACCCTAACAAAAGGACTTTTCAAAGTTAACCCAATTACCAAATAATGTGATGATAACATTAACTATCGATTGTCTTTTTGAACCCTAAGACAGCAGGAACCTCACATCTCCACTATAGAGCCTCTACTTCCCCCAGTCCTGGAACCCTTGGATAGGGCCCACTTTCCAGCATGCCTTTCCCAATCCATATCAAATAATATTGCATCTGCCGATCACAACCTAATCAATGCAACGATTGCCACCTCAACATGCTTCACTTCAGACTGTGTCCAGAGACTTCATGTGTGGAATGACAACCCTTCAGCTTCATTACTCGGGTGAGACCTTTCCTTTCATAGTATACTCTAATTCCATCTCAGGTGGTTCATTTTCTAACAAAGTCCCAAAACCTAGATATACACCAGTTTCTGTGAGAGAGAACATATGTTCACATGTATCCATAAACTACTGCAACATATATACCTGAAAGCAGAAGTACACTAGAGTTTGCAGTGAATATCCCCCTAACACTTCCTCTCCACTCTTCCAAGTTTTGGGTCCATGATTGCTCAACTATTTGTTTGGCTTCATATGTTAAGTCTCTTTTCAGTCACCAGGTTCCAGATGTCATCAGGATGCCAGCCAGTCTTCCCTGGACTGAAGACCCCACCAATGTGGCCTGGAGCTCAGCTTCCCCAGAGACCCACCCTACTAGGGAAAGAGAGAGGCAGACTGGGAGTATGGACCAACCAGTCAATGCCCATGTTCAGCGGGGAAGCAATTACAGAAGCCAGACCTTCCACCTTCTACAACCCACAATGACCCTGGGTCCATGCTCCCAGAGGGCTAGAGAATGGGAAAGCTATCAGGGGAGGGGGTGGGATATGGAGACTCGGTGGTGGGAATTGTGTGGAGTTGTACTCCTCCTACCATATGGTTTTGTTAATTTGTCCTTTCTTAAATTAAAAAAAAGTTGAGTGAAATAGCTTATACAATAAGAGTCTACATCCATGTGGTCTGGACACATAAAGATACCCTTTCCCTCTCCCCCCAACTTTACCCACCCCCCAAAATTAAACTCATTGTATGAAAACAAGCTTTTGAAAAGTTTGCTAGTGTGAGAAGAATTAATCTTGGGAGAAGATGGATTGGGTTTTACAAAATTCCTAGCATTATAATCTTATGACAGTATAGTTATAACATTGTAATATGTGAGAAACTGTATACTATAAACTGAGTAAGAGTTATGGGAGTAGCCTTCCTGAGGACCTGTATTACCTTGCTGAGAGAAAGATTGGTGGGTACCATACTGGATTCAATCTCCATAGTAATAGACCCTGATGACAGATGTTGAGAGAACATTTTTAAGAGTCTACCTCTTGAATTAAACATATTTATTTATTTATTTATTTATTATTGGATAGATTCAGAGAGAAATTGAGAGAGGAGAGGGAGCTCATAAGGGAGAGAGACTGAGAGACACCTGCAACCCTGCTTCAAAACACATAAAGCTTTACCGCTGCAGGTGGGGACCAGGGGCTTGAACCTGGGTCCTTGAACACTGTAGTATGTGCTCTTAGCCAGGTGAACCACCACCTCGCCCCACTACCTCTTGGACTACAAACATACCCAGCACTCATTGTCTCACATCTAACTACTAGCAAATAAATTGCACCTTTCAAATCAACAGGCAACCTGAGGACCTCCTGAAGCTTGTCCAGCTAGTAAAGAAACCATACTGCCTGACCTGCTGCCTTGTTAGTCCAAAACTTTCTCCAGACTGCTCTCCATAGAGGCTGGACCAATTTACATTCCCACCAGCAATGCAAAAGGGTTCCTCTGTCCCCACAACCTCTCCAGCATTTGTTGCTGCCATTCTTACAGGAGTGAGGTGGTATCTCAATATTGTCTTAGTTTCTTGTCTTATGAATGGCGTGAGAAGATCTTCTCCCATTCTGTGAGGGGTCTCTTTGTTTGTTTAATAGTTTCTTTGGATGTGCAGAAGCTTTTCAATTTGATGTAGTCCCATTGGTTTGTTTCTGCTTTAGTCTTCCTTGCAATTGGGTTTGATTCATCAAAGATGTCCTTGAGGTCTAGGTGGGAAACTGTTTTACCAATGTTTTCCTCTAAGTATTTGATTGTTTCTGGTCTAACATCCAGGTCTTTGATCCATTTGGAGTTGATTTTTGTTTCTGGTGAGATAAAGTGGTTCAATTTCATTCTTCTGCATGCTTCAACCCAGTTTTCCCAGCACCATTTATTGAAGAGAGCCTCCTTCTTCCATTTAATCCTTTGGGCCCCCTTATCAAAGATTAGATGTCCATAGGTGTAGGGACTTATTTCTGGGCTTTCAATTGTGTTCCACTGGTCTGTGTGCCTATTTGTTCCAGTACCATGCTGTTTTGATGATGATGTTGCCTTCATAGAAGGTGGAAGGGAGTATTCCTGTTTCTTCAGTCTTATGCAAAAGCTTAAGAAGTATGGGTACTAACTGTTTCCTGAATGTTTTGTAGAATTCATTTGTGAAGCCACCTGGTCCAGGACTTTTGTTGTTGGGGAGGTTCTTAATAACAGTTTCAATTTCTTTGTCTGTGATTGGTGTATTTAGATTTTGTAGTTCTTCTTGGGTCAGTTTTGGAAGGGCATATGCTTCTAGGAATTGTTCCATTTCTTCCAGATTCTCTAGCTTGGTGGCGTATAGCTCTTTATCGAAGTTTCGCAGGATTCTCTGGATTTCTGTGGTGTCAGTTGTGATATCTCCTCCATCGTTTACAATTCTATTAATTTGAGTCTTCTCTCTTTTTTGTTTGGTGAGTCTGGCTAGGGGGTTTCAATTTTGTTTAATCTTTCAAAGAACCAACATTTGGCTTCATTGATCTTTTGTATGGTTCTTTTATTTTCAATGTTGTTTATTTCTGCTCTAACTTTAGTGATTTCTGTCCTTCTGGTTGCTTTAGGGTTCCTTTGTTCCTCTTCCTCTAAGTCCTTGAGGTGTGCAGTAAGGTCATTCATTTGAGCTTCTTCTTGGTGTTTAATATGTGATTGTATGGCTATAACTTTCCCTCTCAGTACTGCTTTAGCTGTGTCCCAAATGTTTTGATAGGTTGTGCCTTCATTTTCATTTGTTTCCTGGAACATTAAATTTCCTGCTTGAGTGAATCTCTGGCCCAGTGGTTCTTAAGGAGTATGTTGTTTAGTTTCCAAATTCTGTGACTTTTAATAATTTTCTGTTTGTTGTTAAATGTTAGTTTTACTCCACTGTAGTCTGAGAAGATACTTGGGATGATTTCAATGCTCTTGAATGTATTGATGCTGTCTTTGTGGCCTAACATATGGTCTATCCTTGAGTATGTTTTGTGTGGATTTTAAAATAAGGTGTATTCCAGTTTTTTGGCGTGAAGGACTCTGAAAATGTCCAAGAGGTCTAGTCTGTCAATCTCTTCATTCAATTCTTTTGTATCTTTGTTGGTTCTCTGCTTTGTTGATCTGTCTAAGTGTGAGAGTGGGGTATTGAAGTCTCCCACTATTATTGTATTAAAATTGATGTATTTTTGAAATTCTTTCAGTAAGTGCTTGACGTATTTAGGTGGTCCCTCATTGCGTGCATAGATGTTAATAATTGTTAAGTCTTCTTGGCTGATTGATCCTCTAATCATTATGTAATGTCCTTGCCTATCTTTTATTACTTTATTTAATTTAAAATATATCGTGTCTGAGATAAGAATGGCTGTTCCTGCCCTTTTTTGTGGTCCGTTAGCCTGTATGATAGTTTTTCATCCTTTCACTTTAAGTCTGTGTTTATCTTGTTGTGACAGATGGGACTCTTGCAAGCAGCATATGGTTGGGTTATGTTTTCTGATCCATCCCACCACCCTGTGCCTTTTGATTGGTGAGTTTAAGCCATTGACATTTATTGATATTATGGATTTAATGTATTGTAGTGCCATTGTTCAAAAAATTTTTTTTTGTTTTCTCTGATATATTGCCAGTATTATAGTGATGTTCTTGTTTATAAGAGGTCTTTTAGTACCTCTTTCAGGGCTGGCTTGGTGATGGTTGCCTCCTTTAACTGTTGTTTGTCTAAGAAGGTTTTGATCCCTCCATATAGTTTGAATGAAAGTCTAGCAGGATATATTATCCTTGGTTGAATCCCTTTTTCATTCAGGGCTCGATAGATATCTTGCCATTCTCTTCTGGCTTTTAGAGTTTGAGTGGAGAAGTCTGCAGGTAATCTTATGGGTTTTCCCTTGTATGTGACTTTTTCTTTCTTCTTGCAGCCTTTAGGATCCTTTCTTTATCCTTACTCCTTCTCATTGTGACTATGATGTGTCTTGGTGTCTTCAGGTCTGGGTTGATTCTGTTTGGAACTCTCTGGGCCTCTTGAATCTTGATGTCCTTTCTGTTATGCAGGTCAGGGACGTTTTCTTCTATTATTTCTTCTAGAATGTTTGCTTCCCCTTCCTCTCTTTCTTCCTCTGGCAGGCCAATTATACAAATGTTACTTCTTTTGAGATCATCCCATATGTCTCTGTTGTTGTTTTCAGTGTCTCTCAATCTCTTTTTGAGCTCTTTCACCTCTTTCTTAGTTTTCTATAACTCATCCTCTGTCTGACTAATTCTGTTTTCTGCTTCTGTTAGTCTGCTTTCCCTTCCCTCAGCTTCCTTCTTCATTACAGCTATTTCAGCATTCAGTTCTCTAACTGCCTCAAAATAATCAGTATTTTCCTTGGGGGGTCTCAACTGTTGTTTCCCTAATACTGCCATTCCTTTCCTCCAATGTTGTTTTCATTTCTGTGATTAATAAGTTTATTATTGCTTGCATATTCTTATCTATGGTTACTTCTGGCTAATTTTTAGTTTCTTCTGGGCTCTTGTCTTCATTCATTGGAGTAGCAGTTTTATTTGTTTTTGATCTACCCATTTTTTGATTTGTGTGTTTCTTTTTTTATGCTCTGTTGTTCCTCAGTTGTTGTGTCTTGAGTACAAGCAACACTGTACTAAATACCTTTATGACAATTGCACTCACCAACCTCAGGAATTACAATAGCAACTGAAGCAAGTATTGAAGCAGTTTAATGACTACCAGTTAGCCAAACAATGTCTCCAGTCCGTGAAAAAAATAGTAACCAAATCCCAGTGAAGAAGAAAGAGTAAAGAAAGCAGGGATAGCAAGAATAGACAGTTATGCAAATCTACTATCCACTGTATATTCTAGGGGTAACAAAAGGGGAAAGGGAAGTAGAGCAGAGATACACACATAGAGAGTCCACTCTGAGTCAGATTTCTTCCCCAAAATAATTCGCAAATTCAGAAAGTCACAGAAGAAGGAAGAAGTGTATGACAAGATTAAAAGAAAAAACAAGAGAGAGAAAAGCAAAAAGATAAGAAAAAGAGCTGTAATTAAAGAGCAGTGAAAGGAAAGTTTTTTTATTACTTTATTTTTAATTTAATTTTTTAATTAGCTAGGAGGAATAGGAAGGGGAGAGTCTGTAGAGGAGGTAGGAGTAATGAGAGAAGCTCCTCCCACTATAAATATGATGCCCACTACCCTAGCAATGAAAGATACTCTAAGAGTTAATTTTGATCAACCTAAAGGGGGGGGGAGATATATGCCTTTATATAATATTAATAATAAAATAGAGCAGGGTAAAAAAAAAAACCCTCTCCCAGATTACCTCAAACCTCGTGAGCAGAGGCAGCTGATTGTTAAGAAAGAAACTCAGGACTAGACAAGGATAGCTGAAATAGACAGTTATGCAAATCTACTATCCACTGTATATTCTAGGGGTAGCTAAAGGAGGAAGGGAAGTTGAGCAGAGATACTCGCAGTGAGAGTCCACTCAGAGTCAAAATTCTTCCCCCAAATAATTCCCAAACGTGTATCAGTGAATTCAGTGAAAGCACACTGTTTGGTGGTGTGGGGGATGGGGCCTGTGGCTTTGGAAGCTGTAGGATTAAGGAAGAAAGGATGACAAGAATGAGAAAAAGAAAAAAAAGAAAGAAAGAGAGAGAAAAAAGAAAAAGATAAGAAAAAGAACAGTAATAAAAGAATGGTGAAAGGAAGAGTTATTTATTTATTTATTATTATTTAATTAGCTATGCAGGGTGGGGGGGTGGGGAGGTTGGTTAGAAAGAAAAAAGGCCAGAGGTTTCAGAAGGGAATATACTTAGAATGAATGATACTCCCTGGTGGGACAGGAATCTTGGTAAAGAAAGAAGCTCAGCAGGGGAGCCTGCTAGGAGCTGGTCCCCAGGGACTGGTTGGGGGGTGGGGGAAGGAGGTGCGCTTTGGGAATAATAACTTAAAAGAAAAAAAAAATTTTCCCGTTTTTTTCTACTCTATTTTTTAACCCAAATTAAGTTATAGTCACATCCTTGGTGTCACCACTAGGACCCCTTATTGACTGGCCTACTAAAGACAGAAAATCCTACCATTTCCAGAAGATGTGGTGAGAGCTCAAGCCACTAGCAGCTTCTCATTCTGCCATCTTCTGGGACCCCCTTCACTCAACTTTTAAGTCTATTTCTGTGAGGAGTATTCCATGTACTGGTGTAGTTTTGCAGGAAGAGGTAAACACTGGTCTTTTTCATTTGATAATCTTAATAATACACTTTGAGACAAACACATTTCTACTACATATTTCTGGCTTCTTTTGAACAAGGATACTGAGATCACTGGAAGACTCTTTGTCTACTTAAGTTATTTTTTTGTACTAAAAGAACTAGAACAGTATTTTTTAAGTATATTATAACCACACCCTTTTTTTTTTACCAGTTTTATTTCTGGGTGGCTGTACCTCCTTGACCTCACTGTTTCTTTTTTTTTTTTTCCTCCAGGGTTATTGCTGGGCTTGGTGCCTGCACCATGAATCCACCGCTCCTGGAGGCCATCCCCCCCTTTTTTTGTTGCCCTTGTTGTTGTAGCCTCATTGTGGTTATTATTAGTATTACTATTGTTGATGTTGTTTGTTGTTGGATAGGACAGAGAGAAATGGAGAGAGGAGGGGAAGACAGAGAGGGGGAGAGAAAGATAGACACCTGCAGACCTGCTTCACCACCTGTGAAGCGACTCCTCCACAGGTGGGGAGCCGGGGGCTCCAACTGGGATCCCTATGCTGGTCCCTGTGCTTTGCGCCACGTGCACCTAACCCACTGCGCCACCGCCCGATCCCTGACCTCACTGCTACTGATGGCCAGCTTTTTGATGGGTGAGAGAGAGAGAGAAAGAGATATTTGAAGTGCCTCTCCACTCCTCATGAAGCTTTCACCACTACCACCATCACCACAAGTGAGAATTGACCTGGACACTTATTCCCTTAATTTTGTCTTTGTCCTTGATAATTTTTGTTAGATGGGGAAAATAAGTCAATTAAAATATTGTTATTTTCCAGTCTGGCAAATCATTTTTTCTTCTGTCAAATTCTACTTTCAAATGCTAAAATTCTTGTATTGGCCCATTTTTCTTCCCATATCTTATTAGGTGCTATTATGATACTATTTACTATTTTTATATATCTTCCTTAATACCTTCCTTAGCAATACCTAACATGTTAGGCGCATTTTCTATCTTCTTAGTAACTATAACTTTTCCACAATATACTATTGCTTTGCCCTTCCTTTCCATACCTTTAATAATAATTTTCATTATTCTACTCTTGTTGCTTTTTTCTCTTCTTTTTCAGACTCTACTACTAACTAGTCCCAAATCCAATGCCACATAGTTGAGGTTTTTTTTTATGGCAGCATAGCACTTCTAGTTTACCAGTTGGTTTCAGTTTTCTATTACTGCATAAGAAATCATCCAAAGTTTAGCAGCATACAATCGCAGTGATTTATGATTTCTCACAATTTTGTTTTGGCTGGGTGGTTCCTTTGGTGGTTTTTTGGAGAGCTCACTTTTTAAATTTGTTTTTGATTTTCACATTTTTGATTGCCACAGCTGGGTGGGAGTTACTTACACGTAGTGGTTGTATGCCAAAAATGTTGATAAACATGTTATTATTCACAGAATAACCTTTTACAGTAAATTATCTGACTCATAATGACTATTATGCCAGTACTGAAAAACTTGTGATAAGATTATTGCAGGTATATATATTATCAAATAACTGCTCAGTTCTGGGCTTATAGTGGTGCTGGAAATTGAACCTGGGACATTTGATGCCTAAGCCATGAAAGACTTTTTGCATAAACATTCTGCTATCTCCTCATCCTTTTTGTATACTTTGCATTATTAAATGTTCATAACAATCCTATTTGGTAGGTCAGATCCTAATTATTTTCAAATGAGAATCATGAACCTCAGAGAAGTTAAGCAAACTGCACAAGAGTATACACAACTGGTAAAGGGAAGCTTTAAACACATATATCTGATTGGATCCTAATCCATTTCTGAAAAAGTACAGAATTCTACACGAGTCTTGTCAGTCCATCTTTCAGGACAATTTCTCTTCCCGTTCCTACTGTTCACAATCCATTTTATTCTTAAACTAATTGTAAAAACACATTCTCATATTTCATAGCTAAAAAAAAATCTACCAAAAAAATGGATTTTAGAACTCACAGGAATCTTAGAAATTAGATCAGTGTTTCTCACATTGCAGGTCATGTGATCCCAGAGGCGCTATATATCACTCAGATGTAGACTCGGCCTGAAGGGAAGAGATAAACACTAGAGACTTGGGACACTGCATCCACCCAAACATAGCAGCTTGGAGTTGATTTATTTTTACATGGTAACAATTTGTTTCAAGATTAATTTGCCTTTTGAACAAAGAATTTCTTTTTATTGTCATTGTTTGTTTTTACATTGAAACATAATTGACATCTACCAATATATTCATTTCAGTTGTACAACATACTGAGTCAATATTTCTATATATTGTATAAAAATCATCACAATAAAGCTAGCCAGTATCTGTCACCATATGCACAGAAACATTTTTCTTGTATTGATGACTTCCATAAATACTGCCACCCATTACGGCACTGGAGGGAGTTCTGGTACTGTGATATCACTCCTCTTTGTTTCTGTCTGAATAAAAAAAAGCCTAAAGTATTGAAATTGTATATGTGTGTGGCCAGGTTGTGGTCCAGGAGGTGATGCATTAGACTCTTAAGCATGAGGTCCCGAGTCTAATCCCTGGTAGCACACGTACCAGAGTGATGTTCTCTTTCTTTCTTCCATTCACTAAATAAAAAATCAAATATTCAGAAAAATAATAATGGTGGCCAACTATAATGTAAGTTTGTAAGGTAGGAATTCTGGTAAGTAGAGAATTCAACCTCATTTAAAGAAGTTTTTTTTTTATTTTTCTCAACTAGAGTACATCATTACTATTCATGTCAAGCCTAATGTTGATCAGTCTTCTGGTTTGCCAAAAAAAAAAAAAAAAGAAAAGAAAAGAAAAAATATATTTTTTTGCTACTGGCTTTTCTTTCTTTGCATATAAACTCAGAAATGGAACTTTTTACAAGTGATTCAAAAATTATTGGTATATAATTCCACACCATTCCCTTCAAAAGAGTTCTGGAGTTCCCCCTCCAGTGGAAATAGTTCTCCTAAAGTCATAAAGATGGGTTGACTTTATATCTGTATCTATCTATATTCATATTCATCATCTTTTTGTTGATTTTTTTTTCTATGGCCTTGCCTTCATTTTCTTTCTAAGTCACAACTACACCTATTCCCACTTTCAAGTGTCTTTCATTTTTTGCTCTTCTTTCAGAAAAGTGAAACAGTGCCTGACTTCATCTTATGTTTTCCAGACGTGCTTCCTTTTCAGTAATGATATAAAAACAAAAGTTCCTGATGACAAACATTTCAGGTTCCAGTGAAATGGGAGTCCAGAGCCCTCTGGTCATCTTGCCCTAACATTTTTCTCCTCCAAGAGGTATAAACCAAAATTGTTTTTTTGGGGTGCAGAAGGAAGGAGTTCTTGTTTCTATAATTGCTTCTCTAATATACTTGGACATTGTTAGGTCATCCGTGCCTCCAGCCTGTTTCTATCTTTCTTTAATAGGATAGGGTTCTGGAAAGGTGAGGTTCCAGGGAATTTTGGCCATCTGGCCAGGGAGGTCAGGATAGAATCATAGTAGCATCAACAACTTGGCTATTTTTAAAAGGTTCATCCTGTGATTCTTTGACTCTTCTCTCCGCAACACTCAAGGGCCAAAGTATTTGCAAATCTCATTTACATCAAGAAGTTTCACGTCACCACATTAACCCATTGCTCAAGCCCTTGTTAAGAGTAACATGAGGAGGTATAGAGTATGGAGTAGGAGCCATTTCAGATAGTGTTCCTGAGAAATTAGAAAAAAAAATTACATTCTCTATGTCATTATCTTTTTTTCTTTCATCTAGGTAGATGATGAGAGATACAGAGAAATTGAGAGGTAGTGAGAGGTAGATAGGAGAGATGAATAACTATTTCACAGCACATGAAGCTTTTCCCTCGCAGGAACTCTCACATGGAGACTGTCGCTCAATACTATTTCATGATACATAATATTTTATTAGTGATTTAATAATATTAAGTTACAAAATTATAAGATAGCAGTGGTATAATTCCACACTGTTCCAGCCACCATTGTGTCCCTATTCCCTGTACTGGAAGCTGCATTAGTCCTCCCAAATTTATAGACATGGGTTGACTGCTATTTATGTAACTATGTTTACATATCTACCCATTTTTATTTTTTCTTTACTATTTATTTTAATTTTATTAGTGACTTAATATTGCTTGGGTTTAATAGCTAACATGGAGGTAGACTAAAAATACTGTTTGGGAAGATGGTGTCAGAGTTGAGAGCAGGGCTATAAAACTGGATTAGGGCAGAAAGTAGTTCCCAAACTTGAAGAAAATATATAAATATAATTAACTACTTACCACATTGATCTGACCCAGGCCCATTTATATGAATATTCAGCACAGAATCCTGTATAACCTCTGAGTTCCTGTCAATCTGAGCATCCAGTCCATGGACAAAGCTGGGAGCATTCTAGGCTGCACTCAGTTCAGGACTAGTCTTCCTTGAGTGAAGAGTAGGATAACCCAGTCTCCCTTTCAGAGGGTTGGACAGTCCTTACCATTTCTACTTTATAGTGAGGGCAAGGTCCTGGAGATGTCTATAAAAGGGCTTATGATGATTTTCCTGATGTGAGTAACCAGTGATGGTGGAAAGAGGATTCTACTAAATGTGTAGGCCCATTTTATCTATTGGGAAGACAAGGATTCCCTGACTAGGGTGCTAGGTGATGCAGTGACCTGGTATTGACCAAAATGGCCATCACTAAGTGAGCCAGTCTCTTGCCCTTTTCCAGCCTTTGTAGTCCTTTCTTAATCTTATGATCTGACTTTCTCCCAGTTGTTAAAGTATTGAGTGTCATTTGTTGTATGTGATACATAATATTATGTGAGTCATATGTCAGTGTCCACAAATAAATTTTATTAAAATATAATTCTTGTTTTTTTTCCATTTACTTCTTCAAACAACTTTGTTTTTATGTGACAACAGCAGTTTTGCACACTTGCAGTAGATATCATATGGGCAGCAAAGTCTGAAATAATTTTATAAGAAAAGATTGCCAGTATTTTCAGTAGACCATTGATACCCAAGAAAAAAAAAAGCCAAATTTTTCACTTGTCTAGTTTGCAGGAGGTTATATAAAAACAATTCATTGTTGCTTTTTTTTAAATGCCCTTTTTAAGTTTTAAGACCTTGAAACACTGCATTTAACCCTGTTCCATTCAGACATTTGTCAGAATCTGGGTAGATTCACACAGGACTTTCAGAAATAGTCATCCAAGAGATTTGAAAAAGTTTTACTTTTTATAGATGTCCTCTTTTGAATAAATATTATCATAGAGCTGGTACTTGGAGGTTTTTTTTTTTTTTTAATCTATAATATTTATCAAAAAGAAGGAAATGGTTTTCTTGGTGAGAAGCCAACAGCATATTTTAAGTTGTGCATGATTTAGACAGGACAATAAAGAAGGATATCCGGTAAAAAGGAAAACTAGATAAGAACTATCTGGCAAGATTAAAATTTAAGAGATGTAGGCATGCCACCTTTCCTTTTTTTAGAGCCTCTATGTCAAATCAAATGTCCTATGACTTTAACCGACTGCAGGCTGAGAATTTAAAAGTCAGGACACATGTTTACAGTCTTAGCTTTGCAACTTAATTAGATTTGCGGTCTCCATAATTCCTTTTCAACTTAATAAAATACATATATTAATTGTCTAATGCATGCTGTGCACTCTACTGGGCATCAGGAGTACAGGATAAATCAGGCATAGTCTTTTCCCTATAAGATTTCACTGTTGATGTATTTAACTTATTGGACTTCTTTGAAAATCACTTTACTCACTAGTAAGAGTAGGACACTGATCCAAATACTTAAGTCATGAAACTACAATTGAACATCTTTATTTTATTTTATTTTGTTTTGTTTTATTATTTCTATGCTATGCTCTCTAGTAAATAATAAGTAGTAAAGATAGGACTATATCACTATAATCATTCAGTTACAAAGTATATATAGTCATTGTCCTGTAAGGTGGTTCACAGGTAATTCTACTTTAATATAATAAATGCAAAGTTGATGCATAAAAGAAAATCACTAATCTTCCTGAGATGACTCCACAGGAAAAGAATCATTAGGTTAAGTTTTAAATGAGTTTATTGGTGACATGATATTTCAGGAGCTCTCATCACTGAGAAAGAATAAGACCAAAATAAAACAAATTCAAGAGTTGGAGAAAAGGACTGTGAACTCTGTCTAGTAGATCAATGCTTTTATCAATGGAGTTCGCAATTTAAAACTAAGCTCAAGGGGGGCAGGCAAGATTCTACAATCACAATGCCAGAAAAAAAATCTGACACAAAAGAAAGGCATATCATTCAGGTTTTAGGTGGTTTTTGAATTTACTTTTTTTTTTTTTGGTGTTACATACAAATAGAAAAACATATCTACTTCTAAGGTAGTTTATGGAGGTCAGGCAAAATTTCTCCAGAGGAAATTACTGATAAGCACCAGTGTGGAATTAGGTTAATAGCCAAATGTTGTTAGGATTTCACTGTGTTAGTAGAATAGAAGCCATCAAGCTTAGAATAAAACAACAACCCCATGCTCATGGGCATTTAGATTAAGAACTGCATGTTCAAAGCTACTGACTGATACTAAAGGGTCTAACATGAGAGTTCATATAGTTCCTTTTATGGAATGGGGATCATGGTCTGGCTAGTGTGGACGCATGGGAGGGAGCATTGCAGGATGGGCAAAATGCTCACCAAGAAATAGAATCAGAAGATTCTGTGTATAGAAACACAAAGGTACATACATAGACTTTTAACTTCCACACACTTGGAGTTCTTCCTTTCATACTCTCCAAGTTGCCATCTGCAAATGTATCTGCAATAATTTTGTTGAGAGAGGCCCTATTATGACTCTCCACTTGAGGAGTTCTGGAAAGATATATAGGATTAATACACATTGTTTAATTCTATTCTGATTAAATGTAATTAAATTCTGAAGTTTTAATCCCATTGGACAAGGCACAAGATAAAGCCAGAGCTGTTTTCTTAAGAATCTTTTGATATTCAGATATTTGAGAATTCTCCAGAAATTTTGGATGTCTCTGCCTGACTCTATAAATATATCTTATACCCCCCCCCTTTCCATTACAAATGTCATTTCCAAAAGTTGCCTATAAATGCTTATCCTATGATGGTTAGTTGTAAAATGCTTATCCTATGATGGTTAGTTGAGAGTGCACCTGATCACAGATAATAATTAAGCTTCTCCTTTCAACCTATGTTTTTCTCATGAGCCCAGGTTTTACTAACCTCTCCCTTTATCCTGTGTACTGTGCTGTGCTGAAGCTTTACTCATTCTCACACCAAGCTTGCAACCTGCTTCTGGGCTACAGTGTACTTGGGGAAAATTCAATCCATATGTTTCCTTTTTTTTTTTTCCTACAGAATGCATCCAACCATTGTTCAAAGAGGGAGACAACCGCCCAGAAGAGCCATGTGAGGCCTCTCTTGGCATTGCAGTCCCTCATTAGGCAGCAGAGAATGGAAGAGTCTGCCAAGAGCAAACCTGAAATGTTCCTCTGGACTAGGTTCAAAGTTTGTAAGTCATGTTTCTACACAAACATGTCTCAGGGGCTAAAGATGCAAGCCACTGTAGGAAGGACCTCTTCAATATAAAGAGATAACAGCCACCATCAGAACTGACTAGCTTTGCATAAATAGAATATGTTTACAGGATGTTACTTCTCAAAGTTGACATATACTTTCTGAAAGTATAGACTCTCTTAAAATATATGACCTCACTATCACAGATGCAAGGGTTTAAAAAAATTTTTATTAGTGTTGTAGTAATAATTAACAAGATTGCAAGATAACAAGGGGCACACTTCCACACAGTTCCCAACATCAGAGTTCCATGTACTATCTATTCCATTGGAAGCTTCCCTGTTATTTATCCCCTCTCTGAGAGTATAGATCAAAATTCTTTATGGGGTGCAGAAGTTGGAAGGTCTGGCTTCTACAATTGCTTCTCCATTGAACATGAACATTGGCAGGCTGATCCATACCCTTAGCCTGTTTCCACTTTTCCCTAGTAGGGTAGAGTTCTAGAGAGGTGTGGTTTGGGGACACATTGGTGAGGTCACCTGTCCAAGGAGGTCAATATGGCATCATGGTTGCATTTTCAGCTTAGTAGCTGAAAGGAGGTATGGTATAAAGCAAATTGTTCAATAAACATGCACCCAAAGGTAGGAACAGGGCAAATGAAACAGGGCAAATGAAACTAGGCAAATGAAACTAGGGGTCTTCATGTAAGAGGAAACTGAGAAGTCCATGTACTATGTTCCATGTGGCCCATGACTGGTACTTTTTGTCTGACCCTGATTGTTATCATGCAAGACCCAAGGATTTTTAAAATACAGAGGGATTTGATATATATATATATGGAGAGAGAGAGAGAGAGAGAGAGAGAGAGAGAGAGAAAAGTTGTCTCCATCACCATATTTTGAAATAAGTGAAAATGTAGACTCAGAGAGAATGAGGGAATTGACAAAGGACAAGAAAGTGATTGGTATTTCATGAATAAACTAGAACTTCTGATCTCAATTTCAGAACTTTAGAATTGTTATTAGGTGCTCTGACCTTATTCAGTGTCAGCTACTAAAGGCCCAAAATAGATGAATCATTTCCAAGTGATAACCTTCCTGGTTTATTCTGGACCAATCCTATTTAAATTTTTCTTTGCTCATCTCATCTCTATATCTTGTATTTTCTGTGACTTATTAACTTATCAGTATGGAAGAGAGAGAGAGAGAGAGAGAATCAAATAAGATCACATTCTGACAAATTCATTGCTGGGAACTGAACCTAGGAATCCATGCTTTCATGTCCTAAACTCTACCACTGAATCACCTTTCTGGCAACATTTGTTTATGTTTTAAAAAAAAAAAAGAAAATTACTGGAGTCTATGATTCTGATTCAAAAATGCAACTAGGAAATATATTCTTTCTCATCATTTTTTTGGGTCTTAATGGTACAGTTGTTCACACTTGGGCACAATCTCCTATGTCCTTATTATAGGTGTGTGTAAAATACTCTCAATACCAACTTAGTTCCTATTTCACCATGGTGTACCAGTATCCCAAGGTCCATTCCATCCCCTCCCTCCCCAGAATCTTTCATGTAATATGTTACCTTGGGCACTGACAAAACAACAAGAAATATTAAAGTAATATTTTACTTTAGTCACTAAAAAATGTTCTTAATTACCTTTATTGATTTATTGGATAGAGACAGCTTAAAATCTATAGGAGAGGGGATGATAGAGAGAGAAACAGAGAGACACTTGCAACACCTCTTCACCACTCTCAAAGCTTTTCCCCTGCAGGTGGGGACCCAGGGCTCAAACTGAGTCCTTGTGCATTGTAATGTGTGCACTCAACTAGGTGTGCCATCTCCCAGCCCCTCCACTAAATAAGATTTAAGTATCAAGATCTTTGCTCATATGTTTTAAATTTTTGTGACATAGTTATTTGATATCTTATGTATCAAATGTGATTCTAAAGGATTAGAAATCTAATAAAAACCAATAAGCTTCACTCTGGTATTTGTAAAGCTCCTATTGGGGACACCCTTTTAAAAAAATATTAATTACATAATAATAATTGACAAGATTGCAAGATAACAGGGGAACAATCCCACACAGTTCCCAACATCAAAGTTCTGTGTCCCATCCCCTCTATTGAAAGCTTTCCTATTCTTTATCCCTCTCTGAGAGTATGGACCAAAAACTTCCAGAAGGTGGAAGGTCTGGCTTCTATAATTGCTTCTCCACTGAATATGGATGTTGGCAGGTGGATCCATACTCCAGTCTGCTTCTGTATTTCCCTAGTGGGGTAGGACTCTGGAGAGGTGAGGTTTCAGGACACATTGGTGAGATTGTGTATCCAGGAAGGTCAGGATGGCATCATGGTAGCATTTGCATCTGGTGGTTCAAAGACAGTATTATATAAAGAAAACTGATCAATAAACAAACACCCAAAGGCAAGAATAGGGAAAATGAAATGGAGTTTTTGTGTAAGATGAAGCTGGGAAGTCTTTTTTAGGTATGTTCCATGTGACTCATGACTTGAACAATTTTTGTCTGAGCCTGATAGCTAGCATGCAAATGGACTAAAAGTATTATCTGGGAAGATGGTGTCAGAGTTGAGACTAGGAGTAGAAAACTGAATTATAGCAAACAGTAGCTCCCAAATATGAAAAGAGTATATAAATACCATTAACTGTTAATCCCATTTATCTGACCTAGGGCCCATATCTATTCATATTTAGCACAGGAGCCTGTATAATCTCTGAATCCCTGTCAGTTTAGGCTCACATGGGTCATGATTTAGGAATATTCTAGGATGCACTAATTTCAGGGCCAATTTTCCTTAAGTGGCAGAGTAGGTTGACCCAGCCTTGCTTCAAAGAGGAGTCTGTTGGGGACTCCTTTTAGCTTTCAGCATCCATGGTGTTATGAAATAATATCACCCAGCAAGGGAAATTGCAGCTGAAAGAACAAACACAAGAGAATATGGTGTTTGAGAGCAAGACTACAGAAGGAATTATTGGTAAGTAAGAGGAAAAGCTAGAATTCAGTGGGACCTTGCAGGTAATGTTAGTTATGCAACATGATATCATAGACTATGGACTTTAAGATAAAGCAAAAGTAGTCTAAATCCTAAGTGCCACACCAATGGTTAAAAAAAGCTGTAGGGGCCAGGCTGTAGTGCAACAGGTTAATTGCACATGGCACAAAGAGCAAGGATCCAGTTTGAGGCCCTGGCTCCCTGCCAGGCTAGCTTCACTGGAGAGACAGATGAGGAACTCATGGTGGCATGGTAATATTGATGTGGACGGCGGGTTCAGGCCACGTGGAGCTAGCAAAATGGCTGCCTCCCACTATGCATGCCAGCCCTTCTCCAGATCTTCTCTAGGTCGGATGCGGAAGAGAAAGAAAGTGAAACCAGGGACAGCAGCGGGCTTTATAGGGTAAAAAGTGGCAAGTCAGGAATGGGATTGGCTAAGAAAGGGGGTGGAGAAAACAAGGCACTCTGGGAAGGTAAAAGGCTTCCATAGCAGCTGTTGTGAAGTTTCTAACCAGTGGGATTAACCAATACCCTACAGGCAGGGTGGGTATCAGGCAAAACAATGATTATGTAAATAGACCACAGCATCAAGCAATGCAGGGGAGCTGGTGTAATGCCCAACAGCTCCCCATCTGCAAGGGGGTCACTTCACAGGCAGTGAAGCAGGTCTGCAGGTTTCTATCTTTCTCTACCCCTCTCTGCCATCCCCTTCTCTCTCAATTTCCCTCTGTCTGATTCAACAACAACAGCAGCAATCATAACAGTAACAACAACAAGGGCAATAACAAGAGAACAAAATAGGAAAAATGGCCTCCAGGAGCAGTGGATTCATAGTGCAGGCACTGAGCCCCAGCAATAACCCCGGAGACAAAAAATAAAAAAAGCTGTTTAAGGTACCGGTTGGTAGTGTATCTGGATAAGTGCATGTGTTACCATGCGCAAGTACCCAGGTTCAAATCCCCTGGTCCCTGCCTGCAGGAGGAATCCTTCATTAGTGGTGAAGTGGTGCTGCAGGTGTCTCTGTCTCTCTTCCTTACTATATCTCCTCCCTCTCAATTTCTTTCTGTTCTGTTAAATAAAATAAAGTGCAATAAAAAATTCCACAAGGGTTGGGGGATAACTATTAAAATAAAAGAGGAAAAAAGAAACTGTTTAATCTTTAGCCATCAGCCAATCTATATCCCATTCTGCTCATGCAGGAAATCACACAGAAAATAAAACCAGAGAAAACTTAAAATTCTAGCTAAATACTGGTCAACAAGCATAGAATTTTCTTGCCCTATATAAAAGGTGAAGCATAGAGAATAGACTACTGCTCTGACCTTTATTGGTCTATTCTGACACTCAATAATCTTTTTTTTTCCCTGTTAACAAAGGGCTCATAGAGATTGGAAATGCAAAGAAATAAAATTCTTTGGACTCAAGCTCCAGTTTGTTACAAAAGAATATAGCCCCGAGATTCACCCCTCTCAGTCAGTGATCCTGGTTTCACGCTTCCTACACACACCTTGCCTTGAGCAAAAGTGAAACAAAACCAAACATCAAGATGTTCAAGCACCAGGATGTGGGGGACACCAGCCATCTCGTGCTAAGTCTATTTGCACAGCTGCAGGCAATTAGGTGAAAGTGTAATTGTTTTAAACTTCTTCTCACTGCTTAATCCTGGAGAAGAAGAATGGATTGTTGGTTTTCCATTTCATCTTACAGTATTTTTTCTTTGCTTTTTCTTCTCATCATAACATTTAGATATAATTTGTATAAGAGAAGGCAATTATAATGAAGTGGATAATCAAACAGAATGCTCTAAGGCACATTTACAAAAGCCTTCACCTCAGAAACATTAAATTTACCCAGACAGCGGGCAGCAAAGGGCATGGGAAAGTCTGTTTCTATGGACAGAGAAGTGATTCATGTCAATCAGCTAGAGAGGCTCTCTTTCAAAACACTTCATATGTAAAACATAGCATTATAAATCATTCCAATGAGGTAACTGGACATATTTCTATACCTTCCAAGTGCTGAACCCATGCTAAGGACTAGAGGTGTTAAAGGAAATAAGAGATGAGCCCCAGGGCCAGGTTTAAGGTAGGGCAGGCTAGAGGCTTGCCTTTGGATCAAAATGTAAAATAAGCTACAAAATTAAGATAAAATTATAAAGTTTTGTGTCGGGGGGGGGAGGGAGGTGAAACGACCCTGAGCATGAGCAATTTTTACCATTATGGACCACTTTTTTAGATGATGATAGATAGGTAGGTAGACAGATGATAGGGGTTGATAGGTAGATAATAGATAGACAAGAGAAAGGAGAGACACTATAGACCAAAGCTTTCCTCAATGTCATAGCACCAATGGTCACTAATGGTCACCAGTCCAGGTCATATGCATAGCAAGTTACATGCACTAACCTGTGGGTTATTTCACCAGTGCTGTGAAGTAATAACTTTTGTGTTTAATTTATCTTTTGGATAAAGACAAAAATAAATCAAAATGGAAGGAAATGTGTGTGTGTGTGTATGTGTGTGTGTGTGTGTGTGTGTAAGAGAGAGAGAGAGAGAGAAACCTGAAGCTCTGCTTTGCCAGTTGAGAAGCCTCCCCCCTGGAGGTGAGGACTGGGATACTTGAACACTGGTCCTTGTTTACTGTAACATGTGCACTCAACTGGGTATGCCACCACCTAGAATGCAAAGCAGTATTTTTAAGAATCAAATCTAGTGCTACAACAACTTCTAATGCAGAAGATATCAAAACTTCAGTTTGTTTTACTTACTATTATTAGTTAAATACATATTTAGACTACAGAAAGTTAAGAAAGTCACCATTCAAGTATAAAAATGCAAAAAAAAAGTACATTCTAATGCCTAAAGACAAGTTTAACACTGAATATAAAAGACAAAAGAAGGCAGAGATACAAAGAAAAAATATATAAAAGAAAGTGAAAAAACCATATAGAACAAATACTTATGAAAATAAGTATAAAAGTTTTATGTGTTTTAAAAATTTGAAATAGGCATTAGCTTCTAAAATAAAACTATTGAGTTTAACATTTGGTAATAAACTGTGAGTCTAAAATGATTCATTGGATGTCATAAGCCAGTCACTCTGCAGTAGTGAAGTCCTAGCAATGATCAAGCAAACAAAGGCATAAAAAAAGATGAAAGCACTAGAAATTATTGTAGGGATCCAGACAAGCTTAACTGTATAGATAAGTCTATTGGGGCTGGGTGGTGGTGCACCTGGTTGAGCACACATGTTATAATGTTTAAAGACTCAGATTCGAGTCCCCAGTCCCCAACAGCAGGGGGAAAGCTTTGTGAGTGGTAAAGCAGTATTGCAGGTGTCTCTTTATATCTCTCCCTATCACACCCTTCACTTTTAATTTATGGCTGTCTCTATCCAATAAAGAAATAAAGATAATTTTTTTAAGAAAGAAATAGAAATCACTATCAAACACCTGACTTTTCCAATTAATTTACATTTTAATTTGATAAATCTTCTCAACACTCTTATCAAGTAAATATTAGCATTAATTCCACCTTGCAGATAAAGCCATTGAGATGGTGGTTAACAAGTCATTCTAAGTTACACAGATCAAATAGTTTGAAATTCAAACCCAGAAATTCTAGGCCTAGAGTGTGTTCTTTCATTTCCCTGAGAAGGCTTTATGGTGGAAGAAATTGGAATTATCAGAGAGAAAACTGCAATGACAGAAAAACTACAGGGAAAGTCATTAAAGACAAAGGGAATGTATTCATTGAAGATCCAGGGGGAAACAACAGAAATACTTTAAATAATATTCTCAGAGATAACACTCAAGAAGATGGTCTTTACTCAGGGTGCAGATGTGTCACTCAGAATCTTGCTGGAAACAACAAAGTATATTGAAAACAAGTTGTAGTAAATAGTCCTTCAAGATCAATAAAGCATGGGAGTTGGGTGGTAGTGCAGCGGGTTACGCACACGTGGCTCAAAGTGCAAGGACCAGTGTAAGGATGCCAGTTCGAGCCCCCAGCTCCCCACCTGCACGGGAGTTCCTTCACAGATGGTGAAGCAGAACTGCATGTGTCTTTCTCTCCCCCTCTCTGTCTTTCCTCCTCTCTCCATTTCTCTCTATCCTATCTAACAATGATGGCATCACTACCAATAACAATAGTAACTACAACAAGAAAAAAAGGGGAAATAAATAAATATAAAAAACTTTAAAAAGCTAATAAAATATCAATAAGGCATGTTTGTTTTTAGAGAGAATTTTCTTCTGGGTTAATGGCAAACAATAACAGGGATAGAGGGTTGAGAGTGGAGAAAGTCTTCATAAAACTTAATGCCGTTTTGTCATAATGGTGACCGATATTTTCAGAAACAGGCAAAAGTTGAAATTAGTTCTGTGACAGTTCTAGTCTATATATGGAGAGTAACATTCAGTGTGGATGAAACAGGGACACAACAGGAAGCAAGAAAGGTCCACGAGGTAGGAGCATCTCAGGTTTTATAGTACAGCAAGTTGAAGCTCTAGTAGAGGGCAATTTGAGGATTTTCCCCCAATTTCTTATTTTCTATATTTATTTAATTGATTCAATCCACCTACTTCAACTGTCTCCTCCTTCATGTACAAGCACAGCAGTACTTCTGATTGTTCCAGTTACAATAAAGTTTACTAGAAAATGTGAAAAGAGGGGGTCAGACGGTGTCACACCTGGTTAAGCACACACACTGCAGTGCTCAAGGGCCTTGGTTCATGCTTCTGGGCCCACCTTCGAGAGGGAAATCTTCACAAGTGGTGAAGCAGGGCTGCAGGTATTTCTCTGAATCTTTCACTCTCTAAGTCCTCCTCCCTTCTCAGTTTTTCTTTGTCTTTATCCAGTAATAAATACAAATCTAAAAAAAATGTGAAAAGTCATTTTACTTCAGGACAAAAAGATGGATGTTACAAGGAAAATACTTTAATTTTTTTTATAAATATAAGTATATATGAGGTCAGAATGGCCAAGATCACACACACACATATGTATATTAATATATTCATGAGAAGAAAATATGTTTTTTATGTGTGTGTTCATTTAACTGGGTTTTGTTCAAATAAAACTGTTTGAGAAGATTCCTGAGTGAAATTTTCTGTTCTGGCACTGAGTTGGCTGTGTTTATACTCTTTTCTCAGAACACCAGTGCACTTCAAACCAAGTACAGGATGTAAAATGTGGTTACATACAATAACCCTTGCTGTCAGCCAGGACTAGGCATGTGATCTGAATTCCTCCCAACTTTGCCTGTCATTTCATCCATCTTCACTGACAAATGTCTGGGAGATCCTGTTCTAGATCCATCAAGTCACTTTGTTCACTTCTTGTCACCTCAGTTTTCTCATGTGTCAAATGGGTTGTGTTGGCTTCCTGATCCAGCTGCATGAGTATGAAAAGGCTATGTTTTATCATGTGGATGACCGAAATTCAATATGGCACCCACCACACTGAGGGAATCTTTAGTGTTATGATGTCTCTTCTTTTATATCTCTGTTGCTCTCTTTCTATTTAAAAAGCATGTAAACATTTTTTAGTGAAACACCGATGGAAAAAAAAAAGAGACTAAATAGTATTTAATACATTCTAAAACAAAAAATCATAAATACATTTAAATTTCATTGCAGGTTCTGGGAAAGTTGATTTAATGGTAGACCACATGTTTTACAAGTGTTCTGGCATTCTGGTCCCATGGTTTGAACCCTGTTAGTATGTAAATTGGCAGGGCTGTACTCTAGTCTCTTTATTCTTTTCTCACAAAAACGGGGAAATTTCATTGTCAAGAAGCAAAATAGCTACTAAAATTTTCCTGGTAATTGAATAGAGAACATAAAAAGGCTCATTGTCACGTGGGGTATAAGAAGAGCACAAGTGCGGGTCACCAACAAAGTCATGAGCAGGAGGTCAGGCACTTTCAAATAGTACTTCTTGTAAATAGGGCACTTGGCAATTCCCACATGTTGTTTCATAAGGGAACAAAATTTAAAACCAACTGATGTCGTTAAAGTTCGGGGCTCCAGCAGGCCGGGCTAGCTTTGCGGCAGTGAACAGAGACTCGAGGACACACGGCTGGGCCGGGAAGCTGTATTTGTTTATTCATGAACAATGATTCATAAACTAACCCAAACTAATCACCACACAGATCTGTCCTGCATCCTTCTCCTCACACGGCCGCACCAAGAACTCCCAAACTACTTAGCATAGGGGGCGGGGAGAAAAAGAGGCACAAAACTAGCAAGGGCCAAACCAAATCTCTCAGAGGCGGGGGTGAGGGGGAGACCAAACCAATGTGAAGCATACAACAATTCCCCCTCTTCTTTTTAACTAAATGACCATAGTATCAGGGGTGTGGGGTGAACTTCTTATATCGTACAGGCATTTTCAAAAAAGAAACTGGCACAAACATGGAGGAACATGTAAGCGAGCAACAAGAAAGTGTGCTGCCAAGGGAAGGCCTGAGGGGGGTATTTTTGCCTCTGTGGGCAAAACTTTATCAGCTAAAAAAGAACATTTCCTGCCTCTGGGGGCTTCTTTTGCCTCTGGGGGGCATTAATTGCCTCGAAGGGCATTTTTTTTCTCTGTGGGCATTACCTAGCATGGGGGGGGGGTACGGCCTAGAGTCCCAAGGCAGCTGGCTGCAGTCAGTCTTTGTGTACCAGTAAGTCTGATAGAAGTGCCAGTCCAAAGCAGATGTCCACGGAAGAATGCCAGGGGGTGGAACGTTGTATGAGGAAGGTCAGCTGTTGGAATTCCACTTTTCTGTAGAGAACTTGACAGCTGCAATTTACTTACTATGAAACAAAACTTGTAACAGGTTAGAAGTTTATCACAATTGATAACTCTATTCCAATTGGAAGTCTTTTTTAGTATGATTTTAAGGTTGTTTAAAGTTTAAACAATAGAATGTGGAAAGGTAAACTTAAGAACCATGGGGGGAAAAAAGCCTCATGCATGAGAATCATTAGCATAATCATAGTGCAATCTAAGGTTTTTAACTGAGAAGGAATTTGAGAGTTTTACATATTGACAGTGTCTTTTTAACCTTTTGTTACACCCATTCAAGATGGAGACACACCCTAGGTGTGCAAAGGTTTTTTTTTTTTTAGACTAACTTAGTTAAAATATATTGATTTTTAACTAATTTTTAACTCAGACTTTAAATGTAAGTTAATTTTACCTTTATGAGAACTATGTTGAAAACCTTTTTCATTTAACTCTATCTGGTAAGACTATAGCCTTAAAGTTACATTTTTAACCTTAAAGTTAATGTTTACCAAACTTTAAACACACACGTAAACATGGTCTTTAATACACAAGGAGAGAAACCTTTGTTACGAAGACATGTCATTTTAAACATGAATTTAGATCTAAACTGTCTTAGTTGTTGGGGAAGTCACCATCTGGAGGTGGCCTCCCATGCAGCTCCACTTCTAGGAATTGTAGGTTGTGATCTCTGGACGAATCTCTGCGTATTCTAGCTCGTCTGCCTTCAGACCCAAGTTTGGGATCTCTGCCAGGGGGCCCAGTTTTGGCAGGGAGCCTGCAGTCTCCAGGTGGTCCGGGATCTGTCCAGACTTCATAGCAGGAGGGCAGGTGGGTCAGCTATGCAGAAGGTGCTGGGCCAAGGTGCCCCGGGGTCCGAGCAGCGTGGAGGGAGCCCACACCCAATACCCCACACCACGCGGTGGAAAGCCGGCTTATGCGGGCTGGCATTGGGCGGAAACCACAGAGTGGTCCAGAGATAAATGTTCCAGAAACAGTGAAACAGTCTCATAAAGAAAAGGCAGAGGCCTTTGGAGATCTCTTCACAAGCAGAAGAGAAAGCCATAGTGCTTACGTAGCCAAATTATCTTCACTTATCTGAGAGATGCGCAGGTCAGGTCCATGTGGACGCCATTTGTCATTAAAGTTCGGGGCTCCAGCAGGCTGGGCTAGCTTCCTGGCAGTGAACAGAGACTCGAGGACACATGCCTGGGCAGAGAAGCTATCTTCCTTTATTCACGAACGATTCATAAACTAACCCAAACTAATCACCACACAGATCTGTCCTGCATCCTTCTTCTCTGGCGGGTGCCAGCAGAACTCTGGCACTACATAGCATAGGGGGCGGGGAGAAAGAGAGGCACAAAACTAGCAAGGGCCAAACCAATTCTCCTGGCGGGGGGAGAGCGAGACCAAACCAATGTGAAGCATACAACAATGTTAAAAAGAAAAGGGGGGAGGACAGATCTGTGTGGTGATTAGTTTGGGTTAGTTTATGAATCGTTGTTCATGAATAAAGAAAGATAGCTTCTCTGCCCAGCCGTGTGTCCCTGAGTCACTGTTCACTGCCGCAAAGCTAGCCCAGCCAGCTGGAGCCCCAAACTGTAATGACAAACTGGGAAATTTTAGACCAAATTTTGGTTATGACTGCTAGAGAGAGACAGAGTAAAGAAACTTCAGAAGTAAAATGACCTGGCTGAGTGAGAATGTGTTCTCCCAGCTGCCCAGTCAGATAGCATATCTGTGAAAGTTACATTTGAAGACTATAGCTTTTGTCCTTTTTCACTTACATATTTAACTTTCTTTTAAAAAATATTTTATTATTTATTTATTTCCCCTTTTGTTGCCCTTGTTTTTCATTGTTGTTGTAGTTATTGTTGCTGTTAGATAGGACAGAGAGAAATAGAGAGAGGAATGGAAGACAAAGAAGGGGAGACAAAGACCTGCAGACCTGCATCACCACTCGTGAAAGTCCTGTGAGATAGGGCATATGTTCACATATGTTCATAAACTAGGGAAAAATAGATACCTGAAAGCAAAAGTGAACAATAGTCAGCAGTGAGTCAATATATGCAGCAAACAAGTAGAAAGACTTAAACACCATAAATTTCCTAATGAAAAAGTGTCTACTTAGACTTAGATACTCTCCTCACCTACTTCCTATTATACTTCCCTCAGTCACTCCAAAGCTAACCTTATTAAAGTAAGGAATACAAAAGCTGAATAAGGGCAAGAGACTGGCATACTTTAAGGATGACTGTTTAGTCACTGTCAGGCCACCCCATCAGCTAGGGTCCTATTCTGGGAGTCCTGAGATTCCCAAACAGACATGTTGAGCCTAGACCTCAAATAAATTCCTCTTTCCATTGTTACTGGTCATCTCCATCAGAAACAACACAATAGAACCCTTTGTGGGCCCCCCATAGGACGCTGCCCTCAATGCAGATCAATAATGATAGAGAATGTTGCATCCTCCGAAAGGAGGATGGATAATATATTCTATGTTCACGTGAGGAAGATGGGTCCTGAAACTGAGGCAGCTTGCAATTTTCCTACTTATGACCACAGAATGTGAGCTCAAATCTACAGGGTTGCAGAGGTCACATAAGTTCCTAAGCTTAATATGGGCCCCATATCACATCAGATCAATGGGGTTTATAGTCAACAATATTTATATACCTCTCCCATATTTGGGAGCTACACTCTTCCCTGATCCAGATTTCTGATCCATTTGCAGCCATGGCATCATCTCCCCAGAAAATAACTTGGATCCACCTGCATATCAGATGTCAGACTCAGAGAAAAAAAAAAAAAGATAGTTATGGGCCCTTTGGAATATAACTAAAATAGGACTACTAACTATCTACAAAATGGAGACCCCCCTCAACTCTTCATCTGAACTGTTTCAGCCTTTAGGTTCATGATTAGTCAACATTTTTTTTTTTTTTGGCTTTATATCTTAACTCTTTTTTTTTTCAGCCACCAGGTTCCAGATGCTAACATGATGCCAACCAGATTTTCCTGGGAAGATGACCCCACCAATGAGTCCTGGAGCCCTGCTACCCCAGAAATCCACCCCTCTAGGGAAAGAGAGAGAGACAGGCTAGAAGTATGGATCAACCTGTCAGTGCCCATGTTCAGCGGGGAAACAATTACAGAAACCAGACCTTCCACCTTCTCCACCTCATAATGACCTTGGCTCCATCCTCCCAGAGGGATAAAGAATAGGAAAGCTATCAGAGGAGGTGATGGTATATGGAGTTCTAGTGGTGGGAATTATGTGGAGTTGTACCCCTCCTTTCCTGTAGTTTTTGTTAGTGGTTCCTTTTTATAAATACAATTTTTTAAAAAGAATTAAGACAAAAGAAATAACAAATAGAAAACATCGGCAAAAAATATCTTAGTAACTTGGAGTGGAATCAAAGGAAATAGAATGATAAGAGAGGTTTCATTGAAGTTGACTTTGAAATATGAGGGATTTTGAAAGATTACATTGAAAATAGAAGAAGTTGATAGAAGGAGTAAACCATTTTAACAAATATCAATAATTTTGCTGATCCTACAAAGCATTGAAGAGGACTAAGTGAAATTACTCACTTGGAAATATCTAAAATATATATCTCAGAATTGCTTGATAATGTTTACATCACTGACACTACCTCATTCATCATCTAGTGTACACATTATATATGGTCACTTCATTTTTTTTCTAGATGAACTCAAAGTAAAACTCCTTCTCCCTTTATTTCTAATAAACCTGATAATGTGAATGGAATGATCAGTACTTGTGAGCCTGAAGGGTTAGTTATTGAAACTGACCAAGAATGCAATTAATTTGCAAAACCTAGTTGTTTCACGGTCTGCTCATTTAATGATTATCCATTATGTTTTAAAGTAAACTTCATTTTGAAAAATCTTATTCTTTCAATTTGTTTCATTGCTTTCCTAAGAAGTTAGCAACAGACCTGGAAAAAAATTCAGCAACTATTAATTGGTAGAGCACTTATTGGATGCCACCTATTTTCTAGAAACTACACTATCTTGAAGGCACAGAGATTGTTAAAGCAAATGTCCTACCCTTAAGAAAATCACAGGTTAAATCTAAAGCAATAAAAACATGCATACCTACTTATATAGGAGATGATCAATGAGTCCAAATAATTAATCCTTCTCTTGCATCCTTCAAAATTCAAAAGTTAACAGAACACAATCAAACCAAAATATTTTGATTCTTAAACATTTTCAGACTTGAAAACTCCAAAGAAGAAACTTGAGGGTACAAAAGCAGACTAAAGTAGTCAGTGAAATTCCTTAAAGTCACCCATAAATATTCACCAAGCCATTCCCCAGCTCTACACCTAGTCATAAATCCCCCGTTTCTTTTCAAGAACTTTTACATTTGATCAACGACGCAGGGTGATGTTTAAACCAGGCCATTTAGAATATTTGATTTTCATATATAGTTTTAAGATTTTTAATTTCCACTCTGCAAGCTGGCTTGGATTTTCCCTGTCCTGAAATAAATCAGGATTTTCAAGACATGAAAACAGGCTCCAAGCACAGAAGGGCTTTCTGAATGTTCAGCCTGGCTGCACTGCTCAGTCAAGTCATACTTACAAACAACTTACCTCTCACCTCATCTTAGTCCTGGGGGGATCGCCTGGAAAACTGGCAGCTAATGTGGTGAGAGAAAAATACCCAGCACTCAAGATCAATCTGTCAAAAAGAGGCAAGAGTCATTCATCAAAAAAGAGACGGACAAACTCAAAAGATGTTGTGGAACATTTACCCAACTGATCTGAACTAATTGGTCACTCTACTTAATCTTCTTCTCCCCTCTACACCATACCAGTGGCCACAGAGCTATAAAGGGACAGCTAGATTTTAGCAGTAGAATGGATGATGTATGCAGGATATTGCTAAGATATCACAGACACAGAGCATGTTAGAACTAAAGCGGGTTGGGGTGGGGGGGGGGTTGAAATTCACTTAGCCAAGTCCCTGGTTTGTTGAGGTAACATTTGAGGAGCAGGCTAGATAGCCTCCACACTTGTTATTTCCAAGCTATGTAATCTCAGATAAGTCTCTTCAACCTGTCAAAAATTATATTCCTCATTTTCCAAAAGGTGGGAATATTTTATTCATTAGGATGCCATGAGACTAGGGCCACATGTAAATACACTAATCATTTCAATGGGTAAGTAACTATACTATGGCATCAAAACCAATACATGTTATTTGATAACATGAATAGTAAAGTGAACTTAATAGGGCCGGTGGTGGTGCACCTGGTTGAGTGTACATGATACAGTGCATAAGGACCCTGGTTCAAGCCCCTAGTCCCTACCTGTGGGATGGGATAGGGTGGGGGGAGCTTTGCGAGTGGTGAAGCAGTGCTGCAGGTGTCTCTCTGTCTCTTCCCCTCTCTATATCCTCCTTCCTCTCAATTTCTGGCTACCTCTATCAAATAAAGATGCTTAAGCAAACAATGAGCAGTGGATTTGTGGTGTGGGCATGGAGCCCCAGCAATAACCCTAGAGGCAAAAAAAAAAAGAGCAATAAGAACAAAAAAATTGAATAATAGTGCTATTAGAGAGAACAGTGACATAGTACCATAGTACCATAGTACATAGTAAGTCTTATAGATATTAACTAATTTAATTTTAAGATACTGTAAGATAGATATTTTGTTAATATCTGTATTTTATTTATGTATTTACTTTAATCATCTATATTATTTATTGGGTAAAGATAGCAAGAAATTGAGAAGGAAGGGGAAGATAGAGAGGGAGAGAAACAGAGAGATACCTGCAGCATTGCTTCACTAGTTGGGAAACTTCCATTTGCAGGTGGGGACTAGGAACTTGAACCAGGGTCCTTGCACATTGTAACATGTGCACTCAACCAGGTGTGCCACCACCTGGCCCCTATTATATATATTTCACAGATTAAATAGCTATTTCAAAAGCAATGAGTTAGTCTTACCAGAATTATACACCTGTTAAGTAACAATGTTGGTCTCCCCACTCAGTTTTGTATGAATTTACAGCTTAAATATTAAGCTATTATAGTCTACAACATTCTGTGCCATGGAATCTAATACTCTACTAGCAAAATTAACTAGATAATCTCTGCCATTAAGGAACTCATAGTTTAAAGGGAGAAATAGGCATGTGCACAGACACTTGGATGTTTATTGGCTAAATACTTAGAAGTGTTCTAAGTTCCAGTACTTTAAAACCACAAATGTAGGATTGCTTGCCTGCCTGTCTTCACAAAGAATATAAAATAAGAAAACTTATTTTACAAAGTTAGATAAAATGTCAGGCAGGGGAGAGAGGGGACAAAATCAGGGAGGAGGAAAAAGACATGATAATATCAAAATTTTTACCAACTCTGGGGAATATCAAGATAGCCTAAATGGATGGGAGTTTATAGAGGTGAACAAGAGTGGAAGATGGAGAAAATCTAAAAGAAAACACCCATACTAAAGGCTTGTGTACTGTGTTATGCAATGAAGAGACATACAAACTAATCTTTCTTGTGAGCACTATCATTTATTCATTTCTTGTGAACATTACCCTATAGTTAATGGAGATAAACTAAAACATGGTCAGATCTGAATTTGAGAAACATCCCCATATACGTCATTGGATTGTAAAAAGCTTAGACAATTTGCGAGGTTGTTGAGAGACTTGAATGAAGAAAAATGAGGTCTTAAATCTGGAAAGGAGAGGAAAAGGTAGATCAGAGATAATTTACAGAATGCTACAACAGATCATGCAACATACTTAGCAAGTGGAACCGCATCCTCTGACTTGATGTTAGTCATTTCCATGATACCATAGTGTGATAATTTATATAAACTATGCATTTTGGCTATGCTGAGCAACTCAAGTCAACTAAAAAAATAGTTGCTATTTTTGTCTCTTTATTTATATCCATGAACAACATTTTTTCCATAAAAGATTTCAGGTGCCTGGAAAATCACTAGCTGAAATGAAACCTTTTCTGATAGGTTTCTTATGATGAGAAATCATTTGACACCATAAATAAGCTACTTCTGTCAAATAAGACAAGTTCAAGTTGAAGATCTCAAGGAACATCCTCTACGTCAGCTTGGAACTCAAGTTTGTTGTATCTTCCTTTCTCTAGAAAACAAATGGTGAGAAAGTGTCCTGTTTGCTCTTTTGCTAAATTAAGCATTTGTCTGGGGAAAAGAGGAAATATTGAATCTGGAAGGAGTTACGAATAGGCTTGCACAGTCTTTCCTGAAGATGATTAAAATTATATAAGAATATGTACAAATAAATCAAAACTTTAAATGAGGTAACATATACATCTTAAAACAAATGAAATCAGGGAAAAGTAAAATTCTCTGAAAAAAGTCTTCAATTAATTGCAAGCATAGAAGTAAGCATATACACAATAGACACACACACATCCACACAACAAATACACAAACAACTCACATTTGTGCACAAAGCATCTTTATTTTCTTATTTTCACTAATTCTTTTGTAACAACCTACAACAAAGACAGGGAAAGAATGACTATCCATTTTACTAGTGGAAAAATAGCATGAGAGATTTCAAGTGACTTTCTTAATGTCACTTTAGGATTCAAACCCAGACATTGTATGTCAGTCCTAATGCTTAGCCTGACAGCTAGCTAGCTCTCCGAGTCTCCACTGCATTAGAGAAAGCTTTGATTCTGTGATGTTTTCGCTCTCCCTCTGTCTGCCTCTTCCTCTCTTTTTCTATCAGAAAAAGTCAGCCAAGAATAATAAAGCCCTGATGACAAGAAAAAAAGTAAAAAGAAATCTTGCTTCTGCCACCTATTAAGTATCTAACTCTGTCCCAAATAGTCCCCTTTTACTGAAGCTTCTTTTATTATTCTTTTTGCACCTTGTTATTATTTTTAAAATTATTTTATTGAGGAGTTAGTGGTATATTTGTTGACACTGGGGGGGTTCTTATTTCACCATCATAGGTGTCTACAAAACACTCTCACCTCAACCTAGGTCTTTACCATCATCATGCACAAAGACAGCAACCCCTTTTCCACACCCCTGTTTGTCCTTCCCCAGAATTCTTTGCTTAGGTGCAATATACCAAACTAGTCCAACATTTACTTTGTGCTTCCCCTTTTAGTTTTTGTTTTTTAAGTTCCACCTAAAAGTGAGATTGTCCCATATTTACTAATTCTCTTTTTTACTTTCCTTTCATTATTCCTTCAAGCTCCATCCAAGATGAGGTGAAGAAAGTAACTTCATTATTGTTAACAGCTGATATGTATATGTCACAGCTTTCTTAGCCACTTAGCTACCGTTAGACACCTGTGTTGCTTCCCGGTTTGGGCTATTAAAATTGTGCTGCTATGGACATAGGTGTACTCATATCTCTCTGGATGGATATGTTTGTTTCCTCAGGATGTTGTGGGGATTTGAAGGGGCTGATTCAACGTCTAAGTCATTGTAGATGAGTTACAAACATTGGTTTCCATTCCTTTAGCCAAAAATTTTCGTCACTGACCTTATTTTTTTAAATGACAATAATAGTTAGTTAATCCAGCATCATAAAATCTTGCATTGAAATTAGGGAGGAAAAAAAAACAGGGAATCTATCTCAAGCGTCATCTTAGAGTATTATTTCAGTGCCCTTCTCAAAGTTTTCTCCCTGAGTTCTTAGAGTAGAAGTTAAAATTTCCTTTTGAGAAGGAATCAGAAACTACACTGGTTCCTAAAATTAATTATCTTGCTAACAAAAGCCCTGCTGTTATGGAATTCCCAAATGACCTAAGAATATTAAATCCAAGCTACTTAGTAATATTATAGTTTAAATAAGTAAAATCTTCTTAATCAAAGACTGGTCCCAGAAAATTATCATCCAAATACTCCAGACTCACTGCAGCTATGAAACTGAGTTTGAAACTATGCCATGTTTAAAAGACAAAGTTCTGGTATCACTGTTTGTAATACATTCTAGTCAAAGTTCCTCTGTTCAATTATAAAAGAATCTGAGAGCTGGGGAGATTGCATAACGGTTATGTAAAATGACTTTCCTGCCTGATGCACCAAAGGTCCCAAGTTCAAACCCCAGCACCACCATAGACCAGAGATGAACAGTGCTTTGAGAAAAAAAAAAAAAAAAAAGAACTGGTGAAACTATCTCTGCTTTAATAGGAAAAATACTGTTATTAATTTATGTTGATTTAAAAAAATGAAACTATAAACATTGTCTATTCATTAATGTGTTGGTTTGTGTTTTACCAATGCTCAAAGTAACTGTATATACTTATGTTAAAAAGTAATATTACTGGGAGGTGGAGTACCTGCACGAATGCATACATTATAGTGCTTAAGGAACTAAGCTCAAGCCCCTGGCTTCTTTCTGCAGTGGGGAAGCTTCAGGAGCGGTGAAGCAGTGCTGCAGGTTTCTCTTTCTCCCAACTCCCTTTCTCCTGTCAAGTTCTGTTTGTATATATCAAAAATTTTTTAAAAAGTGAAAATACTGGAAGCAACCCATGTGTTCAGCAACAGATTAGTGGCTGAGAAAGTCATGGTATATATACACAATGAAATACTATGCAGCTATTAAGAATAATTAATCCACTGTCTTTAACAGGTCTTGGATGGAGCTTGAAGGAATTAGATTAAGTGACGTAGTCCAGAAAGAGAATGATGAGAATGGGATGATACCACTCAAACAGAAGTTGAGAAATAAGAACATAAAGGGAAACACAAAACAGAATTTGTATTGGTTTCGTAGTAGTGCACCAAAGTAAAAAATTCTGGGTGGTGGGGAAGGGTAGAGTTTCAGCTCCACTATAAGGATTTGGTGGTAAGGACACAGGCCTTTGATGACATTAATGATATTAATGCATTCTTCTATTAATATAGTCTTGAAAATCACTACTTATTCAATATGATGGGGGAAATAGATTGAATATCTTGAGTTCTTTAAATGAATAGATTTCAGTTCTAAGTATATGATACTTTAATCTAAGCACTTAATGTTTAATATTTGTAAACTGAATTCTGACATTGGGTTTAAATTGTTAAAACATTTCTAGTAATAACTTTTTTGAAATATTAAATCATCTATAATCTTAGACCAGGTAGAACAGAAGCAATTGGTCCTGTCAATATCTAAGATATAGCTACTTATAAGTAGCATGGAATGTCAACCCTTCAGCCTCATTACTTGGGCGAGACCTTTCCTTTCATAGTATTCTCTAATTCTTTTCCTGGTGGTTCACTTCCCAAAAAAGTCTCAAAACCTAGATACAGACCAGGTCCCATGAGATAGGGCATTTATTCACATGTATCCATAAATTAGGGCAAAATATATACCCGAAAGAAAAAGTACAAAACAGTCTACAATGAGTCTATGAATTTCATAATGAAATAGTGCCTACTTAGACTTAGATATCCTCCTCACTATTTCCTATTATACTTCCTTCATTCACTCCCAAACTATCCTTATCAAGGAAAGGATTCCAAAAGATGAATAAGGGCAAGAGACTGGCATACTTTAATGATGACTCTTTAGTCACTATCAGGCCACCCCATCAGCTGAGGCCCTAGTCGGGGAGTCCTGAGATTCCCAAACAGACATGATGGGCCTCGACCTCAAATAAACCTTTCTCTCCATTGTTACTTGTCACCTCTATCAGGAACAACATAATAGACCCCTTTGTAGACCCCCATAGGACCTTGTCCTCAACTTGAATCAATAACGGTAGAGAATGTTCCATCCTCTGAAGGGAGGCTGGACAACATATTCTATGTTCACCTGAGGAAGATGGATCCTGATATTGGGGTAACTTAGAATGTTCCTACTGAAGACCACAGAGGTTGAATCTACAGGGATGCAGAGGTCATATAGACTCCTAAACTGAATATGGGCCCCAAATCAGATCAGATCGATGGGGTTTACAGTCAACAATATTTATACACCTTTCCTAAATTTGGGAGCTACTCTCTTCCCTGATACAGCTTTCTGGTCCTTTTTCCAGCCATGACATCATCTTCCCAGACAATAACTAGGATCCACCTGCATATCAGATTTCAGGATCAGTGAAAAAAAAAAACCAACTATTATAGCCACAGGCCTTTTGGAATACAACAAAAATATGCCTACTAGCTCTCTACAGAACAAAGACCCATGCCCCCAACTCTTCATCTGCACTACTCCAGCCTTTAGGTTCATGATTAGTCAACAACTTGTTTGGCTTTATATGTTAATTCTCTTTTCAGCCACCAGGTTCCAGATGCTAGCATGATGCCAACCAGACTTCCCTGGATAGATGACCCCACCAATGTGTCCTGGAACTCTGATTTCCCAGAGCCTCACCCCACTTGGGAAAGAGAAAGGCAGGCTAGGCATATGGATCAACCTGTCAATGCCCATGTTCAGTGGGGAAGCAATTACAGAAGCTGGACCTTCTACATTCTATGTCCCATGCTGACCTTGGATACATATTCCCAGAGGGTTAAAGAGTAGGAAAACTATCAAGTGAGGGGATGGGATACAGGGTCCTGGTGGTGGGAATTGTGTCGAGTTGTACCCCTCTTACCCTACAGTTTTGTCAGTGTATCCTTTTTATAAATAAATTAAAAAATAAGTAGTGTTCAGTGTCATTAATTCTGGGGTCATGTATAGTATCATAAGTCCTAACCATGGGATTTTCAAGGTAAACCAAGTTCCCAAATAACTTGGTTATAATCATAATTATCTACTACTGTCTTCTTAAACTTTAAGACAACAAGGAACCTTCCTCATCCACTTTCAAATCCATATTTCTCCCAGTCCTGGAACCTCTGGGAATTTTATTGTATTTCTTCATGTTTCTCTTGATCCCTATCCATTTGATACTGCATCTGCTGACCTCAACTAAATCAATGCAATCAGTGTCATTACACCAAGTTGAACTTCTAACTACATGCAGAGACACCAAGCTGGAGATACTCCAATAATCTGGTGAGACCTTTCCTAACACATGAGACTCCCTAGTTCCATTCCAAATGGTGCACTTCCTAACAAAATTACAGAACCTAGATATAGACCCAGGCTTAAGAGGTAGAGCACATATGCATGTGTATCCATGAGTTAGGGTAAAGTGTATACTTTAAAGTAAAAGTACTTACAATTAATAGAATTGTAAATGATGGAGGAGATAGCACAACTGATACTACAGAAATCCAGAGAATCCTGCGAAACTTCTATAAAGAACTATACACCACCAAGCTAGAGAATCTGGAAGAAATGGAACAATTCCTAGAAGCATATGCCCTTCCAAAAATGAACCAAGAGGAACTACAAAATCTAAATGCACCAATCACAGACAAAGAAATTGAAACCGTTATTAAGAACCTCCCAACAACAAAAGTCCTGGACCAGACGGCTTCACAAATGAATTCTACAAAACTTTCAGGAAACAGTTAGTACCTATACTTCTTAAGCTTTTGCATAAGATTGAAGAAACAGGAATACTCCCTTCCACCTTCTATGAAGCCAACATCACCCTGATACCAAAAGCTGATAGGGACAGAACAAAAAAGGAAAACTACAGACCAATATCTCTGATGAACATAGATGCCAAAATATTAAACAAGATCTTGGCCAACCGGATACAGCAACATATCAAAAAGATTGTTCATCACGACCAAGTGGGATTCATCCCAGAATGCAAGGCTGGTTCAACATCTGTAAGTCAATCAATGTCATTCACCACATCAATAAAATCAAAGCCAAAAATCACATGATTATCTCAATAGATGCAGAGAAAGCCTTTGACAAAATCCAACACCCGTTCATGCTCAAAACTCTACAAAAAATGGGAATAGATGGGAAATTCCTCAAGATAGTGGAGTCTATATATAGCAAACCTACAGCCAACATCATACTCAATGGACAGAAGCTGAAAGCATTCCCCCTCAGATCGGGGACTAGACAGGGCTGTCCACTGTCACCGTTACTCTTCAACATAGTATTGGAAGTTCTTGACATAGCAATCAGGCAAGAGAAAGAAACCAAAGGAATACAGATTGGAAGGGAAGAAGTCAAGCTCTCACTATTTGCAGATGATATGATATTATACATAGAAAAACCTAAAAAATCCAGCAGAAAACTATTGGAAGTTATTAGGCAATATAGCAAGGTATCAGGCTATAAAATCAATGTACAAAAATCAGTGGCATTTCTTTATGCAAACACTAAATCTGAAGAAGAAGACATCCAGAAATCACTCCCATTTACTGTTTCAGCAAAATCAATCAAATACCTAGGAATAAAGTTGACCAAAGAAGTGAAAGACTTGTATACTGAAAACTATGAGTTGCTACTCAAGAAAATAGAAACTGATACCAAGAAATGGAAAGATATCCCATGCTCATGGATTGGAAGAATAAATATCAAAATGAATATTCTCCCTAGAACCATATACAAATTTAATGCAATACCCATCAAACTTCCATCAAGCTTCTTTAAGAGAATAGAACAAACACTACAATCATTTATCTGGAACATGAAAACACCTAGAATGGCCAAAACCATCCTTAGGAAAAGAAACAGAAATGGAGGCATCACACTCCCAGATCTCAAACTATATTATAAAGCCATCATCATCAAAACAGCATGGTACTGGAACAAAATAGGTACACAGACCAGTGGAACATAATTGAAAGCCCAGAAATAAATCCCCACACCTATGGACATCTAATCTTTGATAAGGGAGCCCAAAGGATTAAATGGAAAAAGGAGGCTATCTTCAATAAATGGTGCTGGGAAAACTGGGTTGTAACATGCAGAAGAATGAAATTGAACCACTTTATCTCACCAGAAACAAAAATCAACTCCAAATGGTTCAAAGACCTAGATGTCAGACCAGAAACAATCAAATACTTAGAGGAAAACATTGGTAAAACACTTTCCCACCTACACCTCAAGGACAACTTTGATGAATCAAACCCAATTGCAAGGAAGACTAAAGCAGAAACAAACCAATGGGACTACATCAAATTGAAAAGCTTCTGCACATCCATAGAAACTATTAAACAAACAAAGAGACCACTCACAGAATGGGAGAAGATCTTCACATGCCAGACATCAGACAAGAAACTAATCACCAAAATATATAAAGAGCTCAGCAAACTTACCACCAAAAAAGCAAATGACCCCATCCAAAAACGGGCAGAGGATATGAACAAAAGATCCCCTACAGAGGAGATCCAAAAGGCTAACAAACATATGAAAAACTGCTCTAGGTCACTGATTGTCAAAGAAATGCAAATTAAGACAACACCTGACTCCTGTAATAATGGCATATATCAAAAAGGACAGCAGCAACAAATGCCAGAGAGGTTGTGGGGACAGAGGAACCCTTTTACATTGCTGGTGGAAATGTAAATTGGTACAGCCTCTGTGGAGAGCAGTCTGGAGAACTCTCAGAAGGCTAGACATAGACCTTCCATATGATCCAGTAATTCCTCTCCTGGGGTTATACCCCAAGGACTCCATAACACCCAACCAAAAAGAGGTGTGTACTCCTATGTTCATAGCAGCACAATTCATAATAGCTAAAACCTGGAAGCAACCCAGGTGCCCAACAACAGATGAGTGGCTGAGAAAGCTGTGGTATATATACTTAATGGAATACTATGCAGCTATCAAGAACAATGAACCCACCTTCTCTGACCCATCTTGGACAGAGCTAGAAGGAATTATGTTAAGTGAACTAAGTCAGAAAGATAAAGATGAGTATGGGATGATCCCACTCATCTATAGAAGTTGAGAAAGAAGGTCTGAAAGGGAAACTAAAAGCAGGACCTGACCAAATTGTAAGTAGGGCATCAAAGTAAAAACCCTGTGGTTTTTTGTAGACATGCAGCTTCCTGGGACAGTGGGGGCTGTGAGTGGGTGGGAGGGATGGGTCACAGTCTTTTGGTGGTGGGAATGGTGTTTATGTACACTCCTAGCAAAATGTAGTCATATAAATCACTAGTTAATTAATATGAGAGGGGGAAAATTAATTTATGTCTGGAAGTTTTTCAAAACACAAACTGAATTTCAATATATAGGCTGTGTAATTGATATGCAGACTCTCTCAAAAGCCTAGACCAAGTAGATCAGAAGCAACCAATAGCACAGCTATATACAAGATACTGGGTACTGTACAGCAACAAAGGACTAACAAAAGGACTTTTCAAAGTTAACCCAATTAACAAATAATGTGATGATAACATTAACTATCGATTGTCTTTTTGAACCCTAAGATGGCAGGAACCTCACATCTCCACTATAGAGCCCCTACTTCCCCCAGTCCTGGAACCCTTGGATAGGGCCCACTTTCCCATATGCCTCCCCCAATCCATATCAAATAATATTGCATCTGCCGATCACAACCTAACTAACACAATGATTGCCACCTCATCATGCTTCACTTCAGACTGTGTCCAGAGACTACACGTGTGGAATGACAACCCTTCAGCCTCATTACTCGGGTGAGACCTTTCCTTTCATAGTATACTCTAATTCCATCTCAGGTGGTTCACTTTCTAACAAAGTCCCATAACCTAGATATACACCAGTTTCTGTGAGAGAGAGCATATGTTCACACGTATCCGTAAACTACTGCAAAATATATACCTGAAAGCAGAAGTGCACTAGAGTTTGCAGTGAGTACCCCCCTAACACTTCCTCTCCACTCTTCCAAGCTTTGGGTCCATGATTGCTCAACAATTTGTTTGGCTTCGTATGTTAACTCTCTTTTCAGTCACCAGGTTCCAGATGTCATCAGGATGCCAGCCAGGCTTCCCTAGACTGAAGACCCCACCAATGTGTCCTGGAGCTCAGCTTCCCCAGAGACCCACCTTACTAGGGAAAGAGAGAGGCAGACTGGGAGTATGGACCGACCAGTCAATGCCCATGTTCAGCGGGGAAGCAATTACAGAAGCCAGACCTTCTACCTTCTGCAACCCACAATGACCCTGGGTCCATGCTCCCAGAGGGATAGAGAATGGGAAAGCTATGAGGGTAGGGGGTGGGATATGGAGATTGGGTGGTGGGAATTGTTTGGAATTGTTCCCCTCCTACCCTATGGTTTTGTTAATTAATCCTTGCTTAAATAAAAAATTAAATAAAATAAAATGCATTTGTACTTTGCACAGCTAAAAAAAAAGTTGGTCTATTCTCTTTCTGAGATGTGAAGAAACTCTTCAGGAAGATCTGAAACTTGTTCAGATGGCAGTGAATGTCCCCATTATCAGTCAGTGTCTTAGAGAATGTCAAAATCACACTAGTGTTTTCAAGTCAGGATGGGGAGAAGATAATAATAGATGCCTGGTTTCAAAAGCTTTTGAAGACAAAGAAAGCTAAAAGGATCTGAGGAATAATACCCAAAATGAGGAAGCTGCTACCACCAATAAAACTGGAGACACAAAGGTGAGATGCTGTTAGCAGTGAGACAGAAAGGAGCAGTTGCTGAGAAGGCCCACCAAACCTCTAGGCCCAATTAAGTAAAGCAAAAAGGGGGATACATCCCCCCAATATTCAGTTGGCTAAGGCACCAACTACATTAAACCTCTTTTTGTATCTATAAAAATTTGAGCCAGATGTCCTGCTAACCATGGGAAGCAGATTTGTTTGTGTTTCTTTCACAGGAATCCCTGGAAATCCATTTGGACCCCTCTCTTCTGACACCGCCCACAAGATGACATGACTACAGCGCACCCCCTGAAACCCATGAGGTGACCTGACATGATCTGAAGAACCTGAGTCACAGACTCCAAGGACAGAACTTTCTTACTGCCTTTCTCTCGCCCATCGCTGTCTGCCCTTCCTGCTTCTGCTTCGCCTGACACATTTTGGTGGTTCCAGCTCACTCTTTACAGAAAAGCAGAATTCCGGTGCCTGACCTAACCCATTGAGGTAGACGTGCAGCATTTCATCCCCTGGCATTTCTTCTCCTGGTCGTTGGCATTGGACTGGTGCTTCTATCGGAATTGCTGATACACCTTTGGACACTCCCTTTACACTGCTGGACACTTGAGGACTGACTGTAGCAGTCCATGGACCTTGCATCCAGATGTCGCAGGACTTTGCAACACCAGATCACCCCTCTCACCCCTCGGCCTATCAGGCCCCCACTCCTCTGCCTATCAGGCAGTGCTCCCTTCTACCCATCAGGCAGCCCCTCTCCGCCTACCAGGCCTCTCATCAGTCTCATGCTGTCCCTTGCTACTTTTACTTATCCCTCCCTGTCTTGTGCCACTTCTTTTTGAAAACACCTACATGATATCATTCAGGCTTCTTCCCAACAGGTTTCTGTTCACCCCTACACTACTATTCCTCTGTCAGAGATGAAGACTTTTATAGACATTGACCCACTTAAATATAGCCATTGGAAAGAGGGAGATGTAGGGAAATTGTGAGGATGTGGTTGAGCTTGGCAGGGCTTGAACCTGAGGAGTGTGTCAATCTCTCTACTGAGAGGTTGAGCAAGAAGGGAAAGTAGTAACCCCTAGGAGCTCCAGTGGCACAATCGGTTAGCATGCGATACTTATACAGTAGTAACCCCAAAGGTGTGCCTTGTCCTATCAGACTCCCTGCCTCACAAAGCATCCTGTATTCCTTATACTATGGCCATTAGATAAAAAGAAAGGGGGGGGGGGATTTGGGGCCTTAAAGCCAGCCCCCCTGCTCTAATAACATAATCATTGTTTTGCCTGAAATATCTCCACCATGTTATCCCCTCAGGGTATTGATATTCAGTTAAAACCATAGCAACAGTTGCTAAGGATGCGTCCACCTTCCCAGCATGCCTTTTCCCTCTCTCCACCCCTTTCCTAGCCAATCTTGTTCCCGACTTGCCACTTCCATCTTTTCCCTATAAATCCAGATGCTGTTCTGGTTTTGCTCTCTTTCTCTTCTGCATCCTGACCCAGAGAAGGGCTGGTGTGTATAGTGGAGGCAGGCATTTTGCTAGCTCCACATGGCCTAAATCACTGTGCCCACAGCCAATTCTGGGGTGCCCATGTGAATAAAGATTTGCATTCCCGCTCTACCACGAATTCCTGGTCTCTTCTCTCTCCCGCACAATACAACCCGAAAGCTAAACTCATTTGTTTCCCTTCTTTCATGAAACATAACTTTGTGCTGTTCAGTATCTAAAACCAAGGTGTCACATATATTGTTCAGTTTTTCTAGTTGGTTATGGCTGATGAACTAGTCTATGATCAGTTCCCCATTATATACAATGTCAGCATTTTTACTATAGAAGATTCCATATGTTTTTACATGTAATAGCTTAATAAAATTCATTAAATATCTAGCAAGTTCTTGGCACTGTGCATCAGGGAAAACAAAATGGTAGCCTGGGGGAAGTCTAATATTTAGAGTCAAGAGATCCAGATTTCTATCTTCTTTCCAACAAGTTACATAAAACCTCTGAGTCTAATTTCTTTACTGTTATACCAGGGTAATAATGTTCCTGGTTAGCAAAATTATCAGTAGAGCTAAATATATTATCTGAGAAACAACTGGCCAATTTTTGGCACACTGCCAAAGCCTGATTGATTGCAATTATTATTTTTATCAAATGTGCTATGGAGAGAACTGAAGGGACAATAAATCAGCAGACTGGGTTGGAAAATGCTTCCACTGCAAGCTAGTAATATCCCTACTCCTGAAAGAAAAGAATTAAACCCCCAGAGCCCTGCCCACCAGGGAAAGAGAGAGACAGGCTGCAAGTATGAATTGACTTGTCAACGCTCATGTTCAGTGGGGAAGCAATTACAGAAGCCAGACCCACCACCTTCTGCACCCTATAATGACCCTTGGTCCATACTCCCAGAGGGTTAAATAGTAGGAAAAATATCAGGGGAAGGGATGGGATACAGATTTCTGGTGGTTGGAATTTTGTGGAGTTGTACCCCTCTTATCCTATGTTTTTTTGTCAGTATTTCCTTCTTATAAATAAAATTATTTTAAAAAGAAAAGAAGTAAACTTGGAGATATTCAAGAGAAAGGATGAACAATGAAAACTTAGAGTTTAAATAAATAACATTTCATTCTCTCTGCCTAGGTGAGACTGCCATCATGTGAGTAAAGACCCCCTCCTCCCGCCTCCACTGCCTTTCTCTCTTTCTTGTCCCATGTGTTCTCCAACATGTGGATGTTCTCAGTTTTCCTGAATAAAGTTTAAAATTCCTGGGGAAAAATAAAAAAAAAACTTTCTTCCTCTGGTTAAGTGAAAGTGAGTTTCAAAGTATGTGATCTGAGATTTTCAGAGTAAGTGGTACAGGGTCATGCAAGCACTGAAATGCAGACCTGTATGTGCCAATAAGGCAATTGTATTCCCTGAAGTCAAATGCTGGATTACCAGGAATGAGGGAATCTCTGTAATAAGATGGTGGCTATAGTGCTTATGAAAACTGGTGGAAAGATGTCCCTTCAGTGTCAGTATTCATAAATGAAGCAGAGAGATATGTCTAAATCTGAGATTTCATGATCTGTCAAAAGAAGATTTTACCAACTTCACGGTCCATATTTAAAAATAATATTGCTTCTGGTTAATTAAGCTTAGTAGCAAAAAAATCCTTTGATTTTAAAATATGTCCTGGTTTTCAGAAATATTTAAGTAAAGTTGCAAGAAAAGATTGAGGATAAAAGGGGAGGAATACATGATAAATCATAAATTGCACCTGAAACTGGTCAAAAGATTATCTGGATGAGAGAATGAATGATGTAGCTGTTAGGCTTTATATCAAGTTATTTCCCAACCCACATTGAATTTTTTGTGTATTTTTTCTCCTCCAACACCATTTTATTGAGTGGGTGGAGGAATATCATAATAGTTATGCAAAAAAGACTCTGAACCCTTAGGCTACAATACAACTTTAGCATAAATAAATTTAAAATACATTAGTATTATGCTCCTATATTTTCTGTTTGTCTTCTCTATAACAGAATATAAGTATCTCTGGTTTGGTTGATGATGACATTTTTTATTATATCATATTAGTTTCAAATGCTCATATGTGGCTTATGCCAATGGTAAGAGCTTGATAAGTATTTTTATAATTGCCAACAAGGTTACTTACTGGAGGTTGGTGTCTGCCCAATAAATCATTCACTCTCATCAGCAATTTTTTTCTGTCTTTTTGTTCTTTTATTTGATAAGACAGAGACAAATCGAGAGGGGAAGACGAGAGGAGAAAGAAGAGTGACACCCACATCACTATTTCATAGCTCATGATATTTCCCACTTGCAAGTGGGAAGCAGGAGTTTGAACCAGGTTGTTTTGCATGGTACCATGTGCACTCAAACAGGTGGAGCATTGTCCAGACCTGCCTGGTAAGGATTTTAAGCATAAAAGTTTGAATTCGGGTTCCAGGAAGATGGCAGACTGAGAAGCTGCTAGCAGCATGAGCTCTGATCACATCTTCTGGAAACGGTAGGATTTTCTGCCTTTAGCAGGCCAGTCAATAAGGGGTCCTAGTGGTGACACCAAGGAGGTGACTATAATTTAATTTGGGTTAAGAATTAGAGTAAAGGTGGCACGGACTAGCGGGCGGGCTGCTCCAGACTTCCCAGGCGGTGGCGGGCAAGGCGGGTGCGCCGGGCATTGATCTCCGCCCGGGTAGGCGGCTCCTCCGCAGGTTGCAGAGCGCTGTTGGGAGGCCGGCAGAGGACCCGGATGGAGCACTATAGCTCGGGGGCTTTCTCTTGGGAGTCTCCAGGGACCACCGCGACCCTGAAGGCGGATCCAAAGACTTCTTAAGTATAGCTCTCATTGGATCAAAGGACTTGGAGCTAGTTTTCATTTTCGAGAAGTCCTTTAAAAAAGTCTGGAGGGGGGGGTTTCCCGGAAGATGGCGGACTGAGAAGCTGCTAGTCACTGAGCTCCGAACACATCCCCTGGAAACAGTAGGATTTTCTGCCTTTAGCAGGCCAGCCAATAAGGTGTCATAGCAGTGACAAGGAGATGACTATAACTTAATTTGGGTTAAGAATTACAGTAGGGGAAAAAAAATCTTTTTTCTTCCTTTGAATTTTCAAGCATACCTCCTCCCCCCCCCCACCATAAGCAGTCCCTGGGGACCAGCTCCTAGCAGGATACCCCACACGACCAAACAGGGTGCTTTTTTTGAATTCACTGATATACATTTGGGAAGTTCCTTGCACTGCTCTTTAATTACAACTCTTATTCTTATCTTCTCCCTTTACTCTCTTTTGTCTCTCTCTCTCTTTTTTAAATCTTGTCATACACTTCTTATTCTTCTTTGCCTTTCTGAATTTGTGAATTACTTTGGGGAAGAAATCTGACTCAGAGCAGACTCTCTATGTGTGTATCTCTGTTCTAGTTCCCTTTCCCCTCTTGTTACCCCTAGAATATACGGTGGATAGTAGATTTGCATAACTGTCTATTCTTGCTATCCTCTCTTTGTTTTCTCTTTCTTCACTGGGATTTGGATACTATTTTTTCACGGACTGGAGAAATTGTTTGGCTAACTGGTAACGATTAAACTACTTCAATACTTACTTCAGTTGCTACTGTTATTCCGGAGGTTGGTGAGTGCAACTGTCATAAAGGTATTTAGTACAGTGTTGCTTGTACTCAAGACACAACAACTGAGGAACAACAGAGCATAAAAAAAAGAAGAAAGAAACACATAAATAAAAAAATGGGTAGATCAAAAACAAATAAAACTTCTACTCCAATGAATGAAGACAAGAGTCCAGAAGAAACTACAAATCAGCCAGAAGTAACCATAGATAAGAAAAGTATGCAAGCAATAATAAACTTATTAATCACAGAAATGAAAACAACATTGGAGGAAAGGAATGGCAGTATTAGGGAAACAACAGTTGAGACCCCCAAGGAAAATACTGATTATCTTGAGGCAATTAGAGAACTGAATGCTGAAATAGCTGTAATGAAGAAAGAAGCTGAGGCAAGAGAAAGCAGACTAACAGAAGCAGAAAACAGAATCAGTCAGACAGAGGATGAGTTAGAGAAAACAAAGAAAAAGGTGAAAGAGCTTAAAAAGAGATTGAGAGACACTGAAAACAACAACAGAGACATATGGGATGATCTCAAAAGAAGTAACATTCGTATAATTGGCTTGCCAGAGGAAGAAAGAGAGGAAGGGGAAGCAAACATTCTAGAGGAAATAATACAAGAAAACTTCCCAGTCCTGAATAACAGAAAGGATATCAAGGTTCAAGAGGCCCAGAGAGTACCAAACAGAATCAACCCAGACCTGAAGACACCAAGACACATCATAGTCACAATGAGAAGAAGTAAGGATAAAAAAAGGATCCTAAAGGCTGGGAGAGAGAAACAAAAAGTCACATACAAGGGAAAACCCATAAGATTATCTGCAGACTTCTCCACTCAAACTCTAAAAGCCAGAAGGGAGTGGCAAGATATCTCTCGAGCCCTGAATGAAAAAGGGTATCAACCAAGGATAATATATCCTGCTAGACTTTCATTCAAACTAGATGGAGGGATCAAAACCTTCTTAGATAAACAACAGTTAAAGGAGGCAACCACCACCAAGCCGGCCCTGAAAGAGGTACTAAAAGACCTCTTATAAACAAGAACATCACTATAATACTTGCAATATATCAGAGGAAACAAAAATTTTTTTAGAACAATGGCACTACAATACATTAAATCCATAATGTCAATAAATGTCAATGGCTTAAACTCACCCACCAAAAGGCACAGAGTGGGGGGATGGATCATAAAACATAACCCAACCATATGCTGCTTGCAAGAATCCCATCTGTCACAACAAGATAAACACAGACTTAAAGTGAAAGGATGGAAAACTATCATACAAGCTAACGGACCACAAAAAGGGCAGGAACAGCCATTCTCATCTCAGATACGATAGATTTTAAATTAAATAAAGTAATAAAAGATAGGCAAGGACATTACATAATGATTAGAGGATCAATCAGCCAAGAAGACTTAACAATTATTAGCATCTATGCACCCAACGAGGGACCATCTAAATACATTAAGCATCTACTGAAAGAATTTCAAAAATACATCAATAGTAATACAATAATAGTGGGAGACTTCAATACCCCACTCTCACACTTAGACAGATCAACAAAGCAGAGAACCAATAAAGATACAAGAGAATTGAATGAAGAGATCGACACACTAGACCTCTTGGACATTTTCAGACTCCTCCACCCCAAAAAACTGGAATACACCTTCTTTTCAAATCCACATAACACATACTCAAGGATAGACCACATGTTAGGCCACAAAGACAGCATCAATAAATTCAAGAGCATTGAAATCATCCCAAGTATCTTCTCAGACCACAGTGGAGTAAAACTAACATTTAACAACAAACGGAAAATTATTAAAAGACACAGAATTTGGAAACTAAACAACATGCTCCTTAAGAACCACTGGGTCAGAGACTCACTCAAACAGGAAATTCAAATGTTCCTGGAAACTAATGAAAATGAAGACACAACCTATCAAAATATTTGGGACACAGCTAAAGCAGTTCTGAGAGGGAAAGTTATAGCCATACAATCACATATTAAACACCAAGAAGAAGCTCAAATGAACGACCTTACTGCACACCTCAAGGACTTAGAGGAAGAGGAACAAAGGAACCCTAAAGCAACCAGAAGGACAGAAATCACTAAAGTTAGAGCAGAAATAAACAACATCGAAAATAAAAGATCCATACAAAAGATCAATGAAGCCAAATGTTGGTTCTTTGAAAGATTACACAAAATTGACAAACCCCTAGCCAGACTCACCAAACAAAAAAGAGAGAAGACTCAAATTAATGGAATTCTAAACGATGGAGGAGATATCACAACTGACACCACAGAAATCCAGAGAATCCTGCGAAACTTCTATAAAGAACTATATGTCACCAAGCTAGAGAATCTGGAAGAAATGGAACAATTCCTAGAAACCTATGCACTTCCAAAACTGAACCAAGAAGAACTACAAAATCTAAATGCACCAATCACAGACAAAGAAATTGAAACTCTTATTAAGAATCTCCCCAACAACAAAAGTCCTGGACCAGATGGCTTCATAAACGAATTCTACAAAACTTTCAGGAAACAGTTAATACCCATACTTCTTAAGCTATTCCATAAGACTGAAGAAACAAGAATACTCCCTTCCATCTTTTATGAAGCCAACATCACCCCGATACCAAAGGCTGATAGGGACAGAACAAAAAAAGGAAAACTACAGACCAATATCTCTGATGAACATAGATGCCAAAATATTAAACAAGATCTTGGCCAACCGGATACAGCAACATATCAAAAAGACTGTTCATCGTGACCAAGTGTGATTCATCCCAGGAATGCAAGGCTGGTTCAACATCCATAAGTCAATCAATCTCATTCACCACATCAATAAAAGTAAAGCCAAAAATCACATGATTATCTCAATAGATGCAGAGAAAGCCTTTGACAAAATCCAACACCCGTTCATGCTCAAAACTCTACAAAAAATGGGAATAGATGGGAAATTCCTCAAGATAGTGGAGTCTATATATAGCAAACCTACAGCCAACATCATACTCAATGGACAGAAGCTGAAAGCATTCCCCCTCAGATCGGGGACTAGACAGGGCTGTCCACTGTCACCGTTACTCTTCAACATAGTATTGGAAGTTCTTGCCATAGCAATCAGGCAAGAGAAAGAAATCAAAGGAATACAGATTGGAAGGGAAGAAGTCAAGCTCTCACTATTTGCAGATGATATGATAGTATACATAGAAAGACCTAAAGAATCCAGTAGAAAATTACTGGAAGTTATTAGGCAATATAGCAAGGTATCAGGCTACAAAATCAATGTACAAAAATCAGTGGCATTTCTTTATGCAAACACTAAATCTGAAGAAGAAGACATCCAGAAATCACTCCCATTTACTGTTTCAGCAAAATCAATCAAATACCTAGGAATAAAGTTGACCAAAGAAGTGAAAGACTTGTATGCTGAAAACTGTGAGTCGCTACTCAAGGAAATAGAAACTGATACCAAGAAATAGAAAAAATATCCCATGCTCATGGATTGGAAGAATAAATATCATCAAAATGAATATTCTCCCCAGAGCCATATACAAATTTAATGCAATACCCATCGAATGTCCATCAAGCTTCGTTAAGAGAATAGAACAAACACTACAATCATTTATCTGGAACCTGAAAACACCTATAATTGCCAAAACCATCTTAACGAAAAGAAACAGAAATGGAGGCATCACACTCCCAGACCTTAAACTATATTATAAAACCATCATCATCAAAACAGCATGGTACTGGAACAAAAATAGGCACACAGACTAGTGGAACAGAATTGAAAGCCCAGAAGTAAATCCCAACACCTATGGGCATCTAATCTTTGATAAGGGGGCCCAAAGGATTAAATGGAAAAAGGAGGCTCTCTTCAATAAATGGTGCTGGGAAAACAGGGTTGAAACATGCAGAAGAATGAAATTGAACCACTTTATCTCACCAGAAACAAAAATCAACTCCAAATGGATCAAAGACCTAGATGTCAGACCAGAAACAATCAAATACTTAGAGGAAAACATTGGTAAAACACTTTCCCACATACACCTCAAGGACATCTTTGATGAATCAAACCCAATTGCAAGGAAGACTAAAGCAGAAACAAACCAATGGGACTACATCAAATTGAAAAGGTTCTGTACATCCAAAGAAACTATTAAACAAACAGAGAGACCCCTCACAGAATAGGAGAAGATCTTCACATGCCAGACATCAGACAAGAAACTAATCACCAAACTATATAAAGAGCTCAGCAAACTTTCCACCAAAAAAGCAAATGACCCCATCCAAAAATGGGCAGAGGATATGAACAAAACGTTCACCTCAGAGGAGATCCAAAAGGCTAACAAACATATGATAAACTGCTCTAGGTCACTGATTGTCAGAGAAATGCAAATTAAGACAACACTAAGATACCACCTCACTCCTATAAGAATGGCATCCATCAAAAAGGACAGCAGCAACAAATGCTGGAGAGGATGTGGGGACAGAGGAACCCTTTTACATTGCTGGTGGGAATGTAAATTGGTACAGTCTCTGTGGAGAGCAGTCTGGAAAACTCTCAGAAAGCTAGACATGGACCTTCCATATGATCCAGTAATTCCTCTCCTGGGGTTATACCCCAAGGACTCCATAACACCCAACCAAAAAGAGGTGTGCACTCCTATGTTCATAGCAGCACAATTCATAATAGCTAAAACCTTGAAGCAACCCAGGTGCCCAACAACAGATGAGTGGCTGAGAAAGCTGTGGTATATATACACAATGGAATACTATGCAGCTATCAAGAACAATGAATCCACCTTCTCTGACCCATCTTGGACAGAGCTAGAAGGAATTATGTTAAGTGAACTAAGTCAGAAAGATAAAGATGACTATGGGATGATCCCACTCATCAACAGAAGCTGACTAAGAAGATCTGAAAGGGAAACGAAAAGCAGGACCTGATCAAATTGTAAGTAGGGCACCAAAGTAAAAACCCAGTGGTGAAGGGTAGACATGCAGCTTCCTGGGCCAGTCGGGGGTGGGAGTGGGCGGGAGGGATGGGTCACAATCCTTTGGTGGTGGGAATGGTGTTTATGTACAGTCCTAGCAAAATGTAGACATATAAATCAGTAGTTAATTAATATGAGAGGGGGAAAATTAATTGTATGTCTCAAAGTTTCTCAAAACACAAACTGAATCTTTTTAATATATAGGCTGTGTATTTGATATGCGGACTCTCTCAAAAGCCTAGACCAAGTAGATTAGAAGCATCCAATAGCACAGCTATATACAAGATACTGGATACTGTATAGCAAACCATAACAAAAGGACTTTTCAAAGTTAACCCAATTAACAAATAATGTGATGATAACATTAACTATCGATTGTCTTTTTGAACCCTAAGACAGCAGGAACCTCACATCTCCACTATAGAGGCCCTACTTCCACCAGTCCTGGAACCCTTGGATAGGGCCCACTTTCCCGTATGCATCTCCCAATCCAAACCAAGTAATATTGCATCCGCCGATCACAACCTAACCAACGCAAGGATTGCCACCTCAACATGCTTCAGCTCAGACTGTGTCCAGAGACTTCACGTGTGGAATGACAACCCTTCAGCTTCATTACTCGGGTGAGACCTTTCCTTTTATAGTACACTCTAATTTCATCTCAGGTAGTTCACTTTATAACAAAGTCCCATAACCTAGATATACACCAGTTTCTGTGAGAGAGAGCTTATGTTCACACGTATCCATAAACTACTGCAAAATATATACCTGAAAGCAGAAGTACACTAGAGTTTGCAGTGAATACCTCCCTAACACTTCCTCTCCACTATTCCAAGCTTGGGATCCATGATTGCTCAACAAATTGTTTGGCTTCATATGTTAACTCTCTTTTCAATCACCAGGTTCCAGATGCCACCAGGATGCTGGCCAGGCTTCCCTAGACTGAAGACCCCACCAATGTGTCCTGGAGCTCAGCTTCCCCAGAGACACACCTTACTAGGGAAAGAGAGAGGCAGACTGGGAGTATGGACAGACCAGTCAACGCCCATGTTCAGCGGGGAAGCAATTACAGAAGCCAGACCTTCTACTTTCTGCAACCCTCAATGACCCTGGGTCCATGCTCCCAGAGGGCTAGAGAATGGGAAAGCTATCATGGAGGGGGTGGGGTATGGAGATTGGGTGGTGGGAATTGTGTGGAGTTATACCCTTCCTACCTTATGGTTTTGTTCTTTAATCCTTTCTTAAATAAAAAATTTTTTTTAAAAAGTTTGAATTCATTTACAATGAAAAGAAATTACAGGTAAAAAGACTTTGGGTCCATACTCCCAGAGGGTTAAAGAATAGGAAAAGTATCGGGGAAGGAATGGGATACGGAGATCTGGTGGTGGGAATTGTGTAGAGTTGTACCCCTCTTTTCCTATAGTTTTGATAATGCTTCCTTTTTATAAATAAAAAAGGACAAAGTATGGAGACCAGGCAGTGGTGCACCTGATAGAGAACACATGTTACTGTGCACAGAGACCTGGGTTCAAGCCTCAGTCTCCATCTGCTCAGGGGAAACTTCACAAGCAGTAAAACAATAATGCAGCTCTCTCTCTCTCTCTCTGTGTCTCTCTCTCTCTGTCTCTCTCTCTCTTTTTCTCTCTCTCCTTATATCTCCCTTCCCTCTCAGTTTCTTTCTGTATCCAGAACAAACACACAATAAATCCTAAATGAATAACACTTGGTTCTGCAGCAATGTCTCACTCTACTCTTAATACCTTGTTGTCTCTGTAGTAAATATTTACTTTTATCTGAATCCTGCAGCTTTGGTATAAGATCTGTACTTGAGGCCAGTTGCTGTCACATATAGTTAAGTACAAATCACAATGCTCAAGAACACAGATTCAAGGCCCTTGTCCCTAATAAACGGGGAGAGCTTCATGAGCAGAGGCATAGTGCTACAGGTGTCTGTAGCCCTTTCTATCTATAGTCCTTCTATCTATAGCCCTTTGTATCTGCACCCGTACAATCAATATTTATTTCAGAACATAGAACATTGTCACATTTCAAAAACACCTTCTTATATCCAAATAACCTCCCATGTCAGAGGTAGGTATTATTCAATTTGTCTTCTATAATAAGTTAGTTTTTGATTTTTTTTGAAAGCTCCTATAAATTAAATCATCCAGAATGTACTATCTTACCCACTTTCTTTTTCCTTCTTTAGAACATGTATAGAGACCTATACATGACAGTCTTGGATTTTGAGTAGTCGTACCCTGAAGTGCATGACTATACCACAGTCTGTTTCACCATCTACTTACTGCTAGACAGTAGGGCTAATTCTACTTTGGAGCTGCTGGAGATAATCTTACTCACATGTTTTTTGTGGACATATTCTTTTGTTTCTTTTGGAAATACACCTAATAATGGACTTACAGAGTCATGGGGTAGATGTACCTCAGTTTTATAAGAAAGTGCCAAAGCTTTCCCACAGTGTTTTCATGGCTGCACTAGTGTACTGCCCAGACCCACCCCCCCACTCCGTTTCAGGACTAAAGCACACGTTCCCTCATCTGCTAGCAATGTTGGCAGCTGATGGCTCTGATCTAAATCCCAAGCTGGAATTTGTCCTTAAGTAAAGAGAAAAACCTCACCCAAGAAAACACTCAAAGCTAGGGTAAGGATGAAACAAGCAAGGTACCTAGGTACAAAATTTAAGCTCTGAAGGTTATCCAAGAGCAGTTTCTTGCTTCTCTTGACAGCGTATACTCACAATGTCTCTCTTCTCTAACACCCTTAAGTACTATGCCTTTTATCAAATAAAAGATAAAAACTTTCGTTTTATCTTCAGCAGTGCCTTTTTCAATCTGTTCAACATAATATAGTTTACGAGTATTTTCATCTATCCTCTTTTTAATCCTTGTATGAAGTTTAGTCGGTAGAGACTGGCTTCACAGATAACGGGATTGACTCAGAATACTAAATAACACTGCCAAAAACAAAGTCAGGATTAATTCAAACACATAATAAATACCAATGTTATTCATAAATGACTTCTTAATATGCTGAAAGATCCTTCTTAGCAGACTGGTTTTAAAAAGTTGAATGAGTGGAAAATTCATGGGTATTGATGATATAAACATTCCCTCAACTAAAATATAAGATGGTGACAAGGCACATTGGCTTTGCATTAGCAAAACATCTCCAGAAGGTGGGGATTATCTAACATGTGAAAATTGCATTTCCCATTACATAAGATTCGGTTTTCTGACTTGGCACTGAAACATTAGTCAGTAAATCTAAGATTGATAACTGTAGTTTAAATAACAGACTTTGTCATTTCAGAGAAATATCATTTCTCTGACTTCTATTTCTCCTTAACCACAAAACTACCTCTTTGAACTTGTGGCTTCAGAGAGTATGTGTGCACAAACTATAATATTATTATTACTATCGATCTGTTAGCTAGCAAAAATTAAAACAAATGAATAATGTATTAAAGGTAACCCTTTAAAATTAATACATCCGGGTGATGAGATTGATAGAAAAGGCATCATAATCAAGCTTGAATAAAGACTGGCCTTTGGGAACAATAGTCCTGGGTGGTCTCTAAGGCCCTTTGATTTTATGGTATCATCAGTCTCCCTGAGACTAGTCTCTTGGTGGCAACAGTTCATATCCTTCTTTGACTCCCAGGGACGTTTGATTAAGAGATATGCCACTGGGAACTGGACACAAGAAAAGAGATCTGAAGCAACTGTTAGTTTAGGAACCATCTTCAAGCCATGCAGTACCTAAGATTTTAAGGACCTCTTAAGGCGACCAAAGTCACCTTGACCTGTAGACGGTAAATGTCCATGCACTTAGTTGTTGAAATAGGAAGTAAGATTTTCATGCAAATTTATCCTCTCCAAACGAAGTAAATTTGAATAGGCTCCTTTAATATATTTCATCTACAGAAGAAAAGTAAAAACTAGTAGTCCTCAAATCCCATAGATAGCAAAGCATGTCACATCCAAACTCTATATTCACTTTTTCTCTAACTTATTTTTTTTAAATCACCAGTCTTTTTTTTTTTTTCTTCATAGTATCTGAAAGAGAGAGGAAAGACATCCCAGCACCACCCACTGCTTGTGAAGCTAGCAGTCATTTCCATGTGGCGATCAGGGACTTGAAGCTCGATTCCAACACATAGTAATGTGTGTGCTCTACTATTCACACCTATTTTCCAATTTACTTTTTAAAAATGTAGAGCATAAATTCATACAGTCATAAATAAGTCCTAAGCTTGATATCCTAGGTTTGTAAACAATATTTTTACCTGATTCCTCATTTAATACTCGTTGTTATTTATGGAAATATATAATTCTCTCATGGAGACACTGGAGCACAGAGAAATAATCTTCATTAAACCATATAACCAAGACTAGTGGTTCATGGACCAAATTGTATTCCTAGATTCCAATAGCACTAATCAGAGTAAAATATCTATGGTTAGTTAACTATTCTGATTCTGTAGCACCAATTCTAATTGCTGGCACTTGAAAGGCACTTGGTAATTATTACTATTTTATATTGAGCAATTGAATGAATGAGTAATTTTGCTAAGAAACTGGAGACTTATACCTGGCCTTTTATCTTTGTCTTATTAAATGTTGGCAACTGCCTGAGAGTTTTCTGGAACTGCCAATATGGAAGTTCCATGGACACAATCAGCTTCCACATGTCCTAAGCAGCTATCATACAATGGCAAATCGTTAAATCCTATGACAATTTTACAAGGATGCATACTGACCTTGCCTCTATACGTCTCTGTCCACACAAGACTGTATCTATATCTAAAAAAAAATGGTGTTAGTAAGGACACAACTTTATGATTTTCCTACATTCTTTCCTCTCTTCTTCCTACTTTCGATGCTGCCTGCTCCTTAATCACTAAGACTGGCAGATGTAAGTATTAGTCTATAGAGACAAAGTTAATGTTACAATTTCCTATTAGTCATCCCAGATATCCATGACAATCTAGCAAACAGGGAAATAATAATAAAGTATAGTAGCTTTCCCACCACAACCATATTCCTGGTAAGCTGAAAACATCTTACAAGTCAAATGCTTTGTTCCAGTAAGACAGGAGAATTTCATTTTCATTTATGGTCATCTTCAGTTAGTAATAGTTCCTAGCACAAAAAAATTAAATTAATAGCCCTCAATCATGAACACATTCACCAAGGGAGTTTTAAAAACATAATGCAATTTCCTGACTTCACCTAGTATCTACTAAAATTTAATATTTTGATTTCATTTTCAGATTGCTTTTCCAAAAAGAGAATGTTAGGGGCAAGTAGTCTTTCTGTGTATAAAGTAGAAAAATGAGGTGGTAGAGGGGGAATTGGAGGAAAGGAAGGATTACTTTTAAATATTAAATATCTCACACTATACATGTTTACTGATAGGAAAGGTCAGTGAAGAGAACAGGAGAAACATATTAATGATTCAGGAGAGCGTGTACTTGCTAAATCAAAACATTTGATGAAGTCAGAAATATCCATCTATAGTTTTAAAAAGACAACGTATAACCTATTGGCAGATTTAGTTGTGAAAATAGGTATAATATCTCCTATATTGATGAAATTGGAAGTATATCATGTATCATTAGGGACACTTGGAGGAGACCTGAGTGAAAGTAGCAGAGTAAGTTTTCAGGAGGGAGGAGTGATTATTCCGAGTAAAGAGAATCTTAAATGCCAACCTCCACAAAGGGATATGATGAATATAACCAAAGAACAAGTAGATACACCTAGAATAGAGTGAGCAGGGGGGAAATGAGCAAATATAACAGCAAAGAAGAGGGCAGGACTGATAGCAATCTCTGTAGAGAATAATAAATCTGAGTTTATCCTACTTAGATTTTGGACATCACTAGAGGTGTTTAATGAAGGAATCAGTCATCAGACTTATCTAAAACACAAGGCTAGAGCCTGAGAGGTAGCTCAGCTGAAATGGGCTGTGCCTTGTCAAGTTCTCAGCTTCGGTTTGAGTCCCAGTACCACATAGAAGTGTCATGCTCTGGAAGAAGTTCAAATGCTGTCATGTGTCCTTCTTTTTGTTTGTCCCCCTCTGTCTGTATAAAGGAAAAACGTGGTCCATTTATATATTTATATTTGTATGAAGAAGATCATAGCTCTGTATAAATAAATAAGTAAACAAATAAGGAGTGCTTAGCATAGAGTACATCCCTTCTCAGCGCTAGTTCTGGGTCTCAAAGCCAGAAGTATCACTATGCAGTGGCAACTAGGCTCCCTTACTGAATGCTGGGAGTAACTGGATGGCCTCTAGAAAGACTTTGGCACTTTTAGAACCCCACTGTTTACATGATTCAGCTCGATAGGATCCTATAGGTGGGGCAGTAAATAGGCATTCCCATAGGCCAATTTTCTAGGTGCCAGACATCCAATCTCTTCTCAACCTAGCTTTTGGAATAGAAGAATAAAAATGAATGAAATAGGATTCAGTTAGCTGCATGTCAACTGGATAATGACTGATTCTATTAGAGAAAGATTTATTTATTTATTTATTTTTTATAAAAAGGGAACACTGACAAAAATCATAGGGTAAGAGGGGTAGAACTCCACACAATTCCCACCACCAGAACTCCATATCCCATCCTCTCCCCGATAGCTTTCCTATTCTTTATCCCTCTGGGAGTATGAACCCAGGGTCATTATGGGGTGCAGAAGGTGGAAGGTCTGGCTTCTGTAATTGCTTCTCCACTGAACATGGGCATTGACAGGTCAATCCATACTCCCAGCCTGCCTCTCTCTTTCCCTAGTGGGATAGGGCTTTGAGGAAGCAGGGCTCCAGGACACATTGGTGGGGTCATCTGCCCAGGGAAGTGTGGTTGACATCATGGTAGCATCTGGAACCTGGTGGCTGAAAAAAGAATCAACATATAAAGCCAAACAATTTGTTGACTAATCATGAATCTAAAGGCTTGAATGGTTCAGATGATGAGTTGGGGGGTCTCCATTTTGTAGATAGTTACTAGGCCTTTTTTTAGTTATATTCCAAAGGGCCTATTTTTTTTTTTTTTTGGTCCCAAGTTCTTATCTGGGGAGATGGGGAGATGATGTCATAGCTGCAAAAAAGACCAGAAAGCTGGATCAGGGAAGAGAGTAACTCCCAAATATGGGAAAGGTGCATAAATATTGTTGACTGTAAATCCCACTGATTTGATGTGATCTGGGGCCCATATTCAGCTTAGGGTTAGAGTTAGAGAAAGATTTTTAAAGACACACAGAATACACAAATTAGTAATGAGATTAAAATTCCACCAAAGTTAATTTAAAATCTCTGTATGACACAAGGTATTCTGAGATGGTAATTCAAACTATGAATCTGAAAAGTAAAATCACCACTCATACAGCTAACCACATAGTGTAAAGCTCTTTTATGGGGACCGGGTGGTGGCGCACCAGGTTGAACACACATGTCTCAGTGCGAAAGGACCCAGGTTTGAGCCCCTGGCCCCTACCTGCAGGGACAGCTTCATGAGTGGTGAAGCAGTGTTGCAGGTGTCTCTCTGCCTCTCTCACCCCCTTCCCTCTCAATTTCTGGCTGTCTCCATCCAAGAAATAAATAAAAAGAAAAAAATTTTTTAAAGACTGGAAAGTTTGATTCCAGAATGTTACTTTTTTAAAAAACAGCTCTTTCATGAATTTATAGAATTAAATTTAAACTCTTTTATGAATTTATAGAATTAAAGATGGTTCAACAGAATAATAGGGAACAGGTATGATCTATTGGTTTACAGAGAAGCAGGGAGGCTGAATGTAAGATAACCAATGTTACTTACCAAAATTTAGATTGGCAATATAGCTATGCCACCGGTTGCTTCTCTTGTCCCTGGTCTAAGCTTTTAAGAGAGTCAACATATCAAAGACTCAGCCTTTGTATTAAAAAGTCTCAGTCTGTGATTTAAAAAGTTTGAGACATTCAATCAATTTTCCCCCTCTCATATTAATTAAATAGTGATTTATCTGACTACAAATTGATAGGAGTGTACATAAACACCATTCCCACCACCAAATGGCTGTGTTCCATCCCATCCTCCCCACCCCCCATGAAGCTGAACATCCACCCTCACCCTCCACCCAGGGTTTTTACTTTGGTGCCCTACTCCAAATTCAGACAAATCCTGCTTTGAGCTTCCCTTTCTGTTATTCTTTCTCAACTTCTGTTTATGAGTGGGATCATCCCATACTCATCTTTATCTTTCTGACTTAGCTCACTTAACATAATTCTGAAGGGCTCATGTTAAGCCAGACAAGCTACAAAGATAAGGATGAATGTGAGATGATCTCACTCATGAGCGGAACTTTAGGAACAGAAACAGGAAGGAGAAACAGAGTAAAACTTGGACTGGTTTAGTCTATTGCACCAAGGCAGATATTCACATATATACATGTGATGTGTGAAACTGTATCTTTGTGGCCTTATCTTTGTAAACAAAGGTTAAATTTCTAATAAAAATTATGTTTTAAAATGTGGCCAATACATAATTAAACTTATATAGTGAAGTCACAGGTAAGAAATTATGCTATGCTTTTAAAAAATTATTTGTTTATTTATAAGAAAGAGAGGAAGAGAGACAGAAAGAGACAGAGACAGTGAGAGAAACAGAACCAGAGCATCACTCTGGCTCATGTGATTCCAAGAATCAAACTCAAGTCCTCATATTTGAGAGTCCAACACTTTATGCACTGTACTACCTTACAGGCCACTTTCTTTTTATTTATTCATTTAATTTGATAGTGATTCAGTAATGATTGACAAGATTGTGTAATAAAAGTGGTACAAGTCCATATAATTCCCATCACCAGAGTTCTGTATCCTGGCCCCTCCATTGGAAGGTTCCCATTCTTTATCCCTCTGGAAGTCTAGACCAAAGATCTTTATGGGGTACAGAAGGTGGGAGGTCTGGCTCTGTAATTGTTTCTGCACTGGTCATGGGCATTGACAGCTTCTTTCTATATTTCCCTAGTGGGGAAGGGTTCTGGAGAGGTGGACACATTGGTGAAGTTGTCTGCCTATGGAGTCAGGTTGACGTCATGATATCATCAGCGACTTGGTGACTAAAAAGCATTAAGATACAGAGTATAGGATGGGGGTAGATAGAATAATGGTTAAGCAAAGGGAATCTCAAGCCTGAGGTTCCAAAGTCCTAGGTTCAACCCCCTGCACCAATTTAAACCAGAGCTCAGTGACGCTCTAGTTAAAACTGATGGGTTTTATAGTCAACAATATTTATACACCTTTCCCATACTTGGGAGCTACTTTCTTCCCTGACACAGACTTCTAGCCCTTTTTCCAGCCATGACATCATCTCGCCAGAAAATAACTTTGGTCCACCTGCGTATCAAATGTCAGTTTCAGGAAAAAACTAGTGTAGCCATGGGCCCTTTAGAATATAACTAAAATAGACCTACTAGCTATTTCCAAAACGGAGACCCCAAATCTCAGTCTGCCTTTAGGTTCATGATTAGTCAATAATTAGTCAATAATTTGTTCCGCTTTATATCAGAACTCTTTTTTCAGCCACCAGGTTCCAGATGCTACCATGATGCCAACCTGACTTCCCTGGGCAAAGAACCCAAGCAATGTGTCCTCGAGCTTCCCCAGAGCTCATATTTGAGAGTCTAACACTTCGCTGGGAGTATGTACTGACCTGCCAATGCCCATGTTCAGCAGGGAAGCAGTTACAGAAGGCATAGCTTCCACCTTCTTCACAGCATAATGATCCTGGGTCCATATTCCCAGAGGGCTAAAGAATAGGAAAGCTACCAGACGGGGCCCTAATCGGGGAATCCTGAGATTAGGATTCAGACTTGATGGGCCTAGAACTCGAATAAACCCCTCTCTCCATTATTACCAGGCATTTCTCTCAGGAACAACAAAATACACCCCTCTGTGGGCCCCCTTGCCCTCAACTTGGATCAACAATGGTAGAAAATGTTCCATCCTCCGAAGGGAGAATTAACAACATCCTCTATGCTACACCTGAGGAAGATGGGTCGATACTAGGTCAGCATGGAATGTTCCTACTCGTGACCACAGAAATATGAGCTCAGATGTAGAGGGATGCAGAGATCACACAGGCTTCTAAGCTAATTATGGACCCCAAATCACATCAAATTGATGAGGTTTACAGTCAACAATATTTATAACCCTTTCCCATATTGGGGAGCTACTCTCTTCCCTGATCCAGCTTTCTGGTCCTTTTCCCAGGCATGACATCATCTCCCCAGACAATAACTTGGATTTACCTGCATATCAGATTTCAGGCTCAGGCAAAAAACAAACAACAACAAAAACACTAGTATAGCTACAGGCCCTTTGAAATATAACTAAAATATATTTAGCTATCTACAAAATGGAGGACCTACTAGCTATCTACAAAATGGAGGACCCCCCCAACACTTCATCTACACTATTCCAGCCTTTAGTTCCATGATTGTTCAACAATTTGTTTCCCACTAGGGAAAAAGAAAGACAGGTTGGGAGTATGGATCGACCTGTCAATGCCCATGTTCAGTGGGGAAGCAATTACAGAAGCCAGACCTTCAACCTTCTGCACCCCACTGTGATCTTTACTCTAGCTTTCAGGGGAAGGGATGGGATATGGAATTCTTGTGGTGGGAATTATGTGGAGTTGTACCCCTCTTATCTTATGGTCTTGTCAGTATTTCTATTTTATAAATAAAAATCTAAAAATTAATTAATAAAATAAAATAATAATAAAGATTTTTAAAAGAGCAAAGAAAAGATATAGAGCAGAACAAATTGCTTAATAATCAGGAACCTAAAGGTGAGGGTATAGCAGATGAGATCTGGGGTCTTCAAGTTGGAAGAAGCTGGGAGGTTTATTTTAGCTATACTCTGATGGATCTGTGAGTTTACTAATTTTTGTCTGGGCCTGACAACTAATATGCAGGTGGGCTAAAAGTATTGTCTGAGAGGGTGTCAGAGTTGAGAATAGGACCAGAAAGCTAGATAAGGGCAGAGGGCATCTCTCAAATATGGAAAAAGTATATGCATACCATTAACTGTAACCCCCACTGATCTGACCTAGGGCCTATGTCTATTCATATTTAGCACAGGAGCCTGTGTAACTGCTGCACCCCTGTTGGTCTGAGTTCACAGTTCATAGTCATAGCTAGGAACATTCTAAGTTGCACTCATTTCAAGACCAGTCTTCCTAGAATGGCAGAGTATGTTGACCCTGCCTCCTTCCAGAGAGTGGGGCAGTTTCTACTACTGCTATTCAGCATTGAGGGAAAAGTCCTATAGGGGCCCACAAAAGGGTTTATGATGTTGTTCCTGAGGGAAATAACCAATGATGGTGGAGAGAGGGATCTGCTAGAGATCTAGTTACACCATATTTATGTGGGAATCCCAGGATTCTCTAGTTAGGGCCCCAGAGGACAGGGTGATCCAGGACACTTTCTATTAAAAAAAAAAAAATCTCATCTACCTGCAGATAATTTGCTGAGTAAATCATGAGATAAGTTTTGTGTGCAAATGCTTAGGGAACATTACACTAAATCTGGTCTCTGGTGCTGCTCCTGCCCTGCTCTAATGCTCCACTGTCCTGAGCTCAACCTCAAGGTTTCCTTTCCCCCATGGCCTAGTGTAAGAGCAACTCTTGGTTTCTACTTGTGCAGCATTAATTTCTTCTCACTAGAGAGTTTGGGACTCACCATACAGTCTGTAGCCAGCTTAAGGAAACAAGAAGAAAGTAAGCCAGATGCCACATTAGACCGCAAAATTTTAGCCTGAATGAGCTCGCTGGCTCTACCAGTTTTATTAGACTGTTTACAAAGAAAAAGCCAAACAAGGAGGGAGGTGGAATTTACTTCAGTAAACAGCATCTTTCAAAGAAAAAACAAACCAACAAACAAAAACTCCTCTAGGTGAGGTGGTTTCACTGCTGTTACCATCAGAAAACATTTGCAAACAAACTCTTAATTAAAGAAAACATGTTCAAACAACAGAGCTGTGACTTTCCTCTGGGCATCTGGCGTGTGTGTGTGTGTGTGTGTGTGTGTGTGTGTGTGTGTGTATGTGTGTGTCTCTCTCTCTGTGGTGTGTGTGTGTGTGGTGTGTGGTGTGTGTGTGTGTGGTGTGTGTGTGTGTGTGGTGTGTGTGTGTGTGTCTCTGTGTGTGTGTGGTGTGTGTGTGTCTGTGTGTGTGTCTGTGTGTGTGTGTGGTGTGTGTGTGTGTGGTGTGTGTGTGGTGTGTGTGTGGTGTGTGTGTGATGTGTGTGTGGTGTGTGTGTGTGTGTGTGTGTGGTGTGTGTGTGTGTATGTGTGTCTGTGTGTGTGGTGTGTGTGTGTGTGTGTGTGTGGTGTGTGTGTGTCTGTGTGTGTGTGTGTGTGTGTGTGTGTGTGGTGTGTGTGTATGTTCCTAAAGGAGAGCAAAGGGAAAATACACATTTGTAGAGTTCATCTTTAATAGTTCAGGACTGTAAAATAAAGTGGTCTGTACATGTAGAAATTTTTAAATAGCTATTTATTTCTATCGTACAGACAGAAATTGAGTGGGAAAAGATAGAGAGGGAGAAAATGAGAGAGAGAGAGACCTACAGTGCTGCTTCACTACTTCACCACTGGTGAAGCTTTCCTCCTGCAGCTGGGGACTGTGCATGGTAATGTATGTGTTCAACTGACTGTGCTACCACTTCACGCCTACATGTAGTACATTTAAGCACCGAAGAATTTTACACCTTCTGTTGCCAAATACTCCTCTTCAATTTGCAGATTAAAGAAGTGGTCCCAGAGAGGGTGAGTGATCTTCCTTAGGAATAGATTTCGGGGTCAGGCGGTGGCGCAGTGGGTTAGGCTCAAAGTGCAAGGACCAGCGTAAATCCCAGTTCGAGCCCCCGGCTCCCCACCTGCAGGGGAGTCGCTTCACAGGCGGTGAAGCAGGTCTGCAGGTGTCTATCTTTCTCTCCCCCTCTCTGTCTTCCCCTCCTCTCTCCATTTCTCTCTGTCCTATCCAACAATGAACAACATCAACAATGGCAATAATAATAATAACCACAATGAGGCTACAACAACAAGGGCAACAAAAGGGGGAAATAATGGCCTCCAGGAGCAGTGGATTCATGGTGCAGGCACCAAGCCCAGCAATAACCCTGGAGGGAAAAAAAAGGACTAGATTTTATCCCTGCTCCCTCCCTTCCCAACTTCCTTCTGTCTGATGTTCTTTTTCCCAAATCTCTCTCTCTCTCTCTGTCTTCCTCTCTTTTAATTTTGTACTGTCACCAGGGTTATCACTGGAGCTTTGTGCTGGCACTATAAACCCATGGTTATTTTTTTTATTCTTTCCTTTTTTATTAGCTAAGACAAAAAAAAAAAAACTGAGAGGGTAGGGGGGAAGTAGAGAGAGAGAGAAAAAGACAGGCACCTGCAGACCTGCTTCACAGTTCATCAAGTGTCCCTCCTGCAGGTGGACAAACTTGGATGCTTGCGCACTGTATGTGTGCCATCAACCGGTGACACTGCTTGGACCCTCCAAAAGCTATCTCATGATGCACTAGAACAGTTTAAGCAACAGTGGTAAAGACATAGTTCCAAATAGATAATATAAGCAATAAGCAGTAAAACAATTATAGAGAATGGCACAGGAAAAATAGAAGAGTTGAGTATAATTCAAGGTGCAGAGCTACACTCTAATGCAGCAGACATGCATACCCAAATCCAAAGAAAATGGAGATACTATAAACAACCACACACACAAAAAAAAAACAGTTCCCCCCTCCCAATAAAGAGCTCTGAGAACTATGTGCACTGTGATGAACATTTTCTTGTTCAGACCTCACAGTCACTCTCATAGAAAGTTAGCATTATCACCATTTTAACAGAAGGTCTTGACCTAAGGGTTAGAGGGCCTGAAAATTTAATACTTAATTTACAGCTGAGGAATAAACAGGGTGAAACCCAAATCTCTCTGGCTGCAAAACCCTAGATACTACACCAAGAGGAATAACAAGTTACATGTGTACTTCAATATCTAGGTTTATTTTTGTATATGTAAGTAAAACAGCCATTTATTGTCTGCAGTGCTGAGTTTATCCAATTTCTGTGGTTGGTGCTGATGAAGAATCAGTGAATCAAACTCTGCCTAAACACACAGGTATAACTCCCAGGAAAAGCATAAAGACAATATCTAGTCCATAAGAAAGCACTGTGAGGTCCCATGACACACAGTGGTAGGTCCTGAAAAAGTACAGGGAATTGACAGAATTTGACAAATTCCTTAACAGAGGAACAGTTTCCCTAAAGGGGCAGCAGGACAAAAAAATGTCATTCTAAACATAATGCACAAGATGAGAGAGGCAAAAAAGTATGTAAGGGAAAGGCCTCCACTGGAACATGAATGGGAGCGAAAGGTGTGCAAAGAGGTAGTGGGAAATGGTTTAGAAAACCTGAGGATCTTGAACTTCATGATGGAGATTTTGCATGTAATGCTGTAGCTAATGAGAACAGGGTGGAGTAGGCTCAATTTAAAACATGTGGCCATAGAGATTAGCTAAGTGGAATCACAATTAGCCTGTGGAGAACATGGTTTTGAAGGGGACAGTCTAGTCAGGTCTATGTCAGAATTTGGGGTCTGCCACCCACTGGCTGTACCAGCTTCAAATAAATGACTCACCACCCTGGGCCTCAACTTCCTCACTTCTAAAATGAGAATAATAAAGGAATAATAACTTACTTGCTTGTTGTAAGGGATAAAGAAGCTACACAAACTGCTTATGAAAGTGCCAAACACAGGCCAGTGAAACAGCTCTCTTGGGGAGTGTGTTTCTTTGCCACATGCAGGACAGATTCTAGCTCAACCCCCTAGCATTGAAGAATGTTTCAGTGCTGTAGTCTCTCTCCCTCTCTCTCTCTCCTGCTCTCTCTCTCTCTCTCTCTCTCTCTCTCTCTCTCTCTCTCTGCCTTCTCTGTCTCTATCAAAAAGAAGAGAGCCTTACACATGTAAATTATTATTTTAATGGTGGGCTCTTCCCAATTGAAATAATGTTTGGTTTGTAAGTGGTTTGGGGATAATCAATGCAAAAGTTTTTATTTTTTTTTCCTTTAAATCCTGCCCTCTGGTTATTAAACACAGAGAGTTGGTTATATACCAAGTTGTATGGTAGGAAAAATCTCTAAGTTTAGAGATAGGCAGGTTCAGTTTCTAATTCTGGCCTCCCCAGCAGCTGGCAAACACCCAGCTGCCTTTAAACCAATGATGATCCCCTCTCTGGGATTCAAGGACAGTGGGAAAGGAAACACAGAGCTCACAGCAAATACTGCTGCCCTCCTATTCCCTTCCTAAGTCTGTGATTTCAGAAAATCACTTAACTTCTCAGGACCTTAGTTTCCTCCTTAAGAAAATAAGAATAATAACTTGTACTGGGTTCTTTATGAGATTATACTCAAGATCAAATAACAGATGGACTAACATGAACCCATACTTTGTAAATTGAATCTCTTTACAAACATATGGGATCATTTTTATAAATCCAGTCAATCTACAAATGACTCCACTAAAATTCTGAGTCCCTGAAATAAAAAGAAGTCAATATTTGAAGTGACCACATGAGGTTCAAGGAAGAATAGCAATGAAACTTTCATCCCCTGGCCTAATAACTGTGAAAAACGATTTACCTTTATGAGCCTATTCATTGCTACCCTATAAAAACAGAGCAAAATGCTATAAAACAAGGCCAATTAAATCTGCACAATGCTATTTCCTGCCTCCCATCAGGTCCACTTTCTTCCCTCACCTAAATAATTACTGCTTCACTCACCTTTCGCATCATGATGAAGTATTGCATCTGTAAAGGTCATAAAACACACAGAGACACACCACATGAACACATACAGTACATGAAAAAACTCTTCCCCAGTGATATCTTCATGAAAAGAAATTGGGGAAAGAAACATAGATAATGTTAGTAAGGAAACTTGATGAAATTTTCCTGAGCGTTTCTTGAATCCTTGACACATGACAAAGTCAGGAGACACAGGATTCTCCTAGAACCAGATCGGAATTGATGTTCATAATATATGTGCCCCCTAGTGAAAACAAATTTCAGAGCATATATTCAAGGGTTTGCAAGAGGGGTAGTGGATGGGGACTCCCTTAAAATAATAATAATAATAATTGTTAGTAGTAGTAGTAGTAGTAGTAGTAGTAATAGGGATTTGAAAGCATCAGAGATCTGATTCCCAGACTCAAAAATCTGACAGTTCTGTTCTTATTTTTACCTTTTCTCCTTTGGGAATAGTGTGTAAGAGAAAATACTTGGACTGAGATAATAAAAACACAAGGATGGAAGTGAATCCACCAGAATCTAAGAACTTGTGTTTCTTATAAACTGTCACATTGTATGAATCACTTCCAGTCTACTATGTGGTCAATAATGCCCACCTCCCAGGACAGTTGGGAAGTACAATAAAAGTGATGCAGAAATAAAAGAATCTTTCTTGTGTCAACAGTTGAATAAATATGATTGATTTATCATCACCTCTAAAGGACTATGAACTAGACTTAGGAGATATAGGGCCAAGTCCTGGTTTTACCACTAAGTAGCCAAAAGACCTTCACAAATGATTTCACTTCTTGGACATTTATTTTCCGTACATCATTCAAGAAATATTCATAAAACGTCCAGAATGTGAGTCATCCTAAAGTGTTAGTCAAACATAAGGTGTAAACATCATATTATTAACTAATTACTACCAGTTAATTACATGGATTACATAATTCAGTCATGCCAATGTGATATGTTTTCTTAAGATCTGTATTTCTAGAGTTTATAACTATATGCGATCTTAGTCTATTTTAATTTATATCTTGCAGATTCTGATTATTAAATATCTTATTGCTCTCTTATTATTCTAGGATAGCCCTACTGAATAGGTTATTGAAAATTCTCTATAAGATGGAATGTGATCATGACATATAAACAAACAATCACAGAGAAAAATGTTCCAGGCTTCATTTTTTTTTTTTGTTTAAGTAAATCTGATGTCATTTCATGATTACCTAAATTCAAGCCTATCCAAATGTGAGGGTTAAAATAGACATGCTTACTTTTAAAAGTTCACATGATGCATTTTAAAAGGGAAGTGCCATTCCAGGAAGGTAACAGCAATTTACACAAGCTTCAGAAATAATTAGTAGTAGTTTTCCTGATAGCTAGTTTTGTCTTATCTTGCTTTGCTTTGCTTTGTTTTGTTTAAGAGGAGGAAGGTTGTTTATCTTAATGTGATATTGGGACCGGGCAGATTCATAACACCACTGTGTCTCCTTCCTAGGTCAAGTTTCTTCTTCTTCTTTGTTTTATTTTTATTTGAGAGACAGAAAGAGAGACTGAGAGATTTTATCAGCACTGCAATATCCATAGAGCCCCCCCAACACACACACACACACACACACACACACACACACACACACACACACCATGTCATTCATGATTAGGGATCCAGGGCCCCATGCATTGTAAGGCACAAAGTCTACCTGGTGAGTCACCTCCCAGCACTTAGCTAATTTGAAAACAGCAGGAAAGCAGTGAAATTAAAGAGAATTCTCTGCCAACATGTTTAGACCCTCTTGCAATTTTTTTTTAGATAGAAACAAAAAGTGAAAGAGGCCACAACACCCAAGCTTCAGTCAATCAATGTGTGTGGGTGTGAGTGGTGGGAGTGGAGTTGGGGTTGCAAGCTAGAACCTGGTTCCAATTAATGACAAATCAGCACACTGCCCAAGTGAGCCATTTTACCAGCCTTATTCATTCTTCTAAGGGAGGGGGTATCATCCCTTTTATGAAACTTGCCCAAGTCCTTATGGCTATGAAATTCAGTTCTGAATATTTCCAACAAAATTTACTTTGCTTTTGCATTACATGAAGTTTCCCATTTTATTCCTCCCTAACTTTGCTGAGTGTCAATATTCTATGACTGTAGCCTCTGTTATAACCAAAATATGAAGCTTTCTAAGGACCCAATGAGAAATTACTAAATAAAATGTGGAATATGTATTGAATGAAGCACTACTCTGTAATCAATCGATCAGCCAATCAATAAATGATAAGATTGTATCATTTGGGACAAAATGAATGGAACTGGAGGTGATTATGTTACATGAAATAAGCAAAGAGATGAGGGACAGCTGCCTGATGACTTCCTTCACCTAGGGAATACAGATGACTGAAACAAATGGTAACCAAACTGGCTTATTGACTTCATAAGAAATAAGGTGGTTGAGGGTGGCAGATGCACAGAACTGTGGTGAGGGTGTTGTGATCCATAAATGTCAAGTGAAATTATACCCTGGAAATATTATAATTTTGTAAATCACTATGAAATCATTAAAAGTGAAAAAAAAAAGTCCTGGAAACTGACAAACAAAAATAAATTTGAAAAAATACCCTCATCCTGTTACAGGATGTTTCTGAAATGTGGATGAGTCCAATGAAGACAGTGCACATCCGGTTCATCTGATGCCTGGATTTTAGCTGCTTCTCAGTGACCACATAAAAGGTCAGAATTATCCTTTGATAAAAGTTCCTTAATAAAGAATAATTATGGGAGGCTAGGCAGTGGCACACCCAGTAAAGGACAACATTACCTAGCTCAAGGACCTGAGCTCCAGTCTTTGCTTCTCACCTGCAGGGGGGACACTTCATGAGTGGTGAAGCAAGGCTACAGGTGTTTATCTTCCTCTCTCTCCCTTTTTATCTCCTCTTCCTTTCTCAATTTCTCTTTATCCTTTTTCTATCCAGCATAATAGAAAAAAAGAAAAGAAAAAATGGCCACTAGAATGCAGAGCAAGCTCTGGAAGGCCTGCTGTGTCCATCCCACACCCACCACTCCGTCAGCCACCAGAAAAGTTTCCTAGAGGAGGAGAAGAACAGGCTGCAGTGGGAGTGAGCACACAGAGTGACGACTCTGGACACTATGGCAGAGGATAGTGCATTTAATAAAGAAAAGGGCAGGGTTTATAGGGGGTAAAAATAAGGCAGATGCTGTGGCAGGGTGCCAAGGCAACAAGCAGAATAGGGGCAAACATTTGACAGCAAGAACCAATCACATATTTTTAGACCCTAGCTTCCTTCTAACTCTGGCTCTTGACTTCCCCTTACCCTGGGCATGGGACTTAAGACTGGAAGGGGCTCTTCAGGTCTATCCACATTCCATTGAGGAAATCAAGTTTATTTAGACCAGGTGGAGGAGGAACGGTTACAGCCTTTGGGTCTAACAAGATGGAGGTCAAGGAGGGGTGGGGAGGCTTATAGGTGAATCCCTTGCATCCTCACAGAGAAATATCAGGGGTTCCAACCAGGCTCAATCCACTGCGTCCCCACACTAGAAGTGGATTTGCACTGCTAACTCGGAGACCCAGCAATAACCTGGTGGCATTAAAAATAAATAAATAAATAAGTAAAGGAAGAAAGGAAGGAAGGAAGGAAGGAAGGAAGGAAAAAAGAAAGAAAGAGAGAGAGAAAGAAAGAAAGAAAGAAAGAAAGAAAGAAAGAAAGAAAGAAAGAAAGGATAATTCTGAATCTCAGTGTGCACTCTAGCCAAGATAAGGATAACGATTCTCCCTTTTGTTTTTTCTGCAGGGTTATTGCTGGGGCTCAGTGCCTGCACTATGAATCCACTGCTCCTGAAGGCCATTTTTTCCCCATTTTGTTGCCCTTGTTATTCTTTTTATTGTTGCCATTTCTATTGTTGTTGGATAGGACAGAAAAAAATCGTGAGAGGAGGGGAAGACAGAGGGGGAGAGAAAGATAGACACCTGAAGACCTGCTTCACCATTTGTGAAGTGACCCCTCTGCAGGTGGGGAGCCAAGCTCGAACTGGGATTCTTACTCTGCTCCTTGCACTTCGCACCATGAGGACAATGTTTCTATTTATACTTAGGATTAATTATCTTCCTTTTTAGAAATTTGTATTATAAGGCAATTCAAGTACAATGAAAACAAAGGATTTTGTTACAAAATACTAGATGAAATTCAAACGCTATGCACTACTATATAGTAGTAGTATTTTTGACAGTGATGAAAATGCTCTGTCTGTGCAAACATTCTATTAGTGTGACCATTTAAATTAATCAAATCTTAGAAAAAAATCCAGTTGTTAGTTCCATGTACCCTATTGCCATGTAGGATTAGTGGCTGCTGTTTTGAAAAACACTGCTCTATGTCTGCCTAGCTGTATGACCTTGAACATGTCATTTCATTTCTTGAGCCTGAGATCACTTATTTGTACATGATCCTGTCACCTCACAACTTTGTTGGACTGACAAAGTGAGAAAAGAACTATGAATGTGCTTAACACAAATTTTTGGACTTAATAAGTACTCCAGAGACCTCAGTTGAATCTGAAAATGTGAATCTATAACAGTCCAAGTGAAATGCATGTTAAAAGTTTGAGCCCAGATTTTTCTCCAGAATTGATTCCTTACGATTGTTTTATGCATCCAACTAACATTGCCAAGAATGACCTCTGAGAAAAATGAAGACTAGTAGTACAGTGATGCAGTCCTTAGCTCTAACTGTCCTACTTCTTTCTGGACCCCTGACATATTATTTTCTCCAGGTGGTAATTGATAGAAGTAACTGATCACTGCAAAGTTTTATACATCTCATTTAGCCACAAATCTTTGAGAGTTGTTCCAAAAACTTCTCTCCTCCACATTTTGGGGGGGGGGGGGAATCAGTGACTTTGCCCATCTGGTTCTGATTCATTTGCACTTAACCCATCAGAAGGCAGTGTTGTAATGCTAAATTGACTGGCAAAAAGTTCCAACTCACATGCTTCAGCTTCTTCTCATAAAAGAAAAAAAAAGACAATGGGTTTGTGAGATGGAGAAAACACAACCAAAATCAGACAGAGAACTACAAAGCATACTCAACATGGAACAGAAGTCATAAGATTAGCGTTCTAGCTCTGCTCTTACAAATTATAAGTCCCAAAATGTTCCTAGTTTCTAGGCCCTCAGCCTCTTCTGGGAATTGAAAATTAAATCTCAGCAGGAATCTAATTTCATATAAGTTGGCTAGCATCTGTTCTCTAATGTGGCAAAGCTCAGTATTTTTACAAAGGATACTATGGTCCCTAATCTGACACTAAATTGAAAATTTTGGTGAAAGAAATATACAAGGTGTTTTGTAAAGAAAAAAAAAGAAGTGTGATCATCAGAAGGTTATGTGAATGAAAGAAAATCAAATAATCCTAGATTAGTTGTTATTTAGTTGGAAAAATAACAATTTGACTATACTTGGTAAGAGATTTGGGTAATTTCTCATTGAACAAGGACATCAAGATAGTCTGAGGATTGAAAGAAAGAGATGGGAAATTAATGGCAACATGATTACAATGGCAAAGCCATGTGTCAACTACTATACTGTAAAGCATTAAAATGATTAAAAATAAAATTATTAAAATAATGCAAATAGATAGTTTAAATGTAGAATGATCTGAAAGTAAAAATATGCTTCCTTTGCACCAAAAAACAATGATTATAAAACCATCTATGACAGGTATTTGATGTGAGATCAAGATGTGACAGGGTTGATTATTGCATGAAGTAGTAGCTGAAAAAAGTGACCTATCTATAATCAAAGCTATCTATAATTTCATAAAAGAAGCTTCAGGGTCTCTTAGATGGGCATGTAAGTACAAGATCTTATGATTCAGTTCTCCTCAAGTTCTAAGGAGTTATCTACAGAGCTGTTATCTACATTGACATACCTATATAGTCATTGTAGTGATGGTTTCATGATGTCCTTCGTTTTAGCTATCTCCTTCAGTATAACAATTCCCAAATTATATTATTTAACACTGGTTTCTCTTAAGATGATGCAAATATTTCATCTCTTACCAAATTAAGTCCCTAGACTATATTTTATTTTATTTTATTGGTTTATTTATTTATTTTTAAAATTTATTTATAAAAAGGAAACATTGACAAAACCATAGGATAAGAGGGGTACAACTCCACATAATTCCAACCACCAGAAATCCGCATCTCATCCCCTCCCCTGATAGCTTTCCTATTGTTTATCCCTCTAGGAGTATGGACCCAAGGTCATTATGGGATGCAGAGGTGGAAGGTCTGACTTCTGTAATTGCTTCCCTGCTGAACATGTGCGTTGGCAGGTTGATCCATACTCCCAGCCTCTCTTTCTTCCCCTAGTAGGGAGGGGCTCTTGGGAAGCAAGGCTACAGGACATATTGGTGGGCTTATCTGTCTGAGGAAGTCTGGTTGGCATCATGGTAGCATCTGGAACCTGGTGGCTGAAAAGAGAATTAACAAATAAAGCCAAACAAGTTGTTGACTAATCATGAACCTAAAAGCTGCAATAGTTCATATGAAGAGTTGAGGGGGGTGGTCTCTGTTTTGTAGAAAGCTAGTAGGCCTATTTTAGTTCTATTCCAAAGGGCCTGTGACTATACTAGTTTTTTTTTTTTTCCCTGAGCCTGAAATTTGATATGCAGGAGGATCCTACTTATTGTCTGGAAAGATGATGATATGTGTGGGAAAAGGACCAGAAAGCTGAATCAGGGAAGAGGGTAGCTCTCAAATATAAAAAAGGTGTATAAATATTGTTGATTGTAAACCCCATCGATTTGATCTGATCTGGGGCCCATATTCAGCTTAAGAGCCTATGTGACCTCTGTATACCAGTATCTGAGCTTACATTTGTGGTCATGAGTAGGAACGTTCCAAGCTGCCCCAACTTCAAGACCCATCTTCCTCAAGTGGAGTACAGAGGATGTTGTCCATTCTGCCTTCACAGGATGGAACATTCTCTACCGCTGTTGATCCAAGTTGAGGGCAAGGTCCTCTGGGGGGTCCAAAAAAGGGTATATTCTGTTATTCCTGATAGAAATGACTGGTAATATTAGAGAGAAGGATTTATTCGAGGTCTAGGTCCATTATATCTGTTTGGGAATCTCAGGACTCCCTTACTACGGCCCCAGCTGGTGGAGTGGCCTAATAGTTACTAAAGAGTCATCGTTAAAGTATGCCAATCTCTTGCCCTTATTCAGCATTTGCAGTCCTTGCTTTGATAAGGTTAGATTTGGAGTGAGTGAGAGAAATGTAATAGGAAGTCGGTAAAGAGGGATCTAAGTCTAAGTAGACACTATTTTACTATGAACGTTAAACTGACTCATTGCAGACTATTATGTACTTAGGCTTTCAGGCATATATTTTGTTCTAATTTATGGATACATGTGAGAATATGTTCTGTCTCATGGGACCTGGTCTATATCTAGGTTTGGGGACTTTGTTAGGAAGTGACCCACCTGGAATGGAATTAGAGGAAGATCTCACCCAAATAATGAGTCTGAAGGTTTGGCATTCCATGTCTGCCATCTCTGGACACAGTCTGAACTGAAGCACGCTGAGGTGTTATTCTTGCATTGATTAGGTTGTGATCTGCATATGCATTATGATTTGGTATGAATTGAGAGAATCATACAGGAAAGTGAGCCCCTCCTTAGAGGTTCCAGGACTGGGAGAAATATAGGCTCCATAGAGGAAGTGAGAGGTTTCTGCTATCTTAGGGTTTAAGAAAATAATACGTAGATATTGCTATAATCATATTATTTGGCAATTGGGTTAACTTTAAAATATCCCTTTGTTAGGATTTACTGTATCATACACAACATCACTATAATTTATGTCCTTTGACATTATTTGTATATAGCTGTGCCACCAGTTGCTTCTGTTCTTCCTGGTCTAAGCTTTTAAGAGAGTCAATATACCAAAGACTCAGCCTATGGTCTGTGCATTAGGAAGTTTGAGACATTAAATCAATTTTCCCATCTCATATAAATTAAATAGTGATTTATATGACTACAGATTAATAGTACTGCACATAACACCATTCCTACTGCCAGAAGACTGCGTCCCATCCCACCGGACCCCCCCCCCCCCCACTGAAGCCGCATTTCCACCCTCACTCTCAACCCAGGGTTTTTATGTTGGTGTCCTACTGAAAATTCATTCAAAACCTGCTTTGAGTTTACATTTCTGTTCTTCTTTCTCAGCTTCTGCTTATGAGTGGGATCATCCCATACTCATCTTTGTCCTTCTGACTTAGTTCACTTAACATAATTCTTTATAGCTCTATCCCAGATGGGTCAGAGAAAGTGGGTTCATTATTCTTAATAGCTGTGCAGTATTCGATTGTGTAAATATACCACAGCTTTTTCAGCCACTTATCTGTTGTTGGGCACCTGAAAGTGCTTCCAGGTTTTAGCTATTATAAATTGTGCTGCTATGAACATAGGTGTACACATATCTTTTTGGTTGGGTATTATGGAGTCCTTGGGGTATATCCCTAGAAAAGGAATTGCTGGGTCATATGGAAGATCTATGTCTAGCTTTGTGAGAGTTCTCCAGAGAGGCTGGACCAATTTACATTCCCACCAGCAGTGAAGAAGGGTTCCTCTGTCCCCACAGCCTCTCCAACATTTGTTGCTGTTGTCCTTTTTGATATATGCCATTCTCACAGGGGTGAGGTGGTATCTCAGTGTTACCTTTATTTGCATTTCTCTGACAATCAGTGACCTGAAGAAATTTTTCATGTATTTGTTAGCCTTTTGGATCTCTTCTGTAGTGAATGTTCTGTTCATATCCTCTGCTCATTTTTGGATGGGGTCATTTGCTTTTTTGGTGCTAAGTTTACTGAACTCTTTGTATATTTTGGTGATTAGTTTCTTGTCTGATGTCTGGCATGTGAAGATCTTCTCCCATTGTGTGAGGGGTCTCCTTGTTTGTGTGATAGTTTCTTTGGCTGTGCAGAAGCTATTCAATTTGATATAGTTCCATTGATTTGTCTGTATTTTATTCTAATTGAGTTTGTATCTCCAAATATGTCCTTGAGGTTTAGGTGGGAAAGTGTTCCACCAATGTTTTCCTCTAAGTATATGACAGTTTCTGGCCTAACATCCAGGTCCCTCATCCATTTGGAGTTGATTTTTGTTTCTGGTGAGGTAAAGTGGTTCACTTTTATTCTTCTGTATTTTTCAGGCCAATTTTCCCAGCACAATTTATTGAAAAGAGCCTCCTTTCTCCATTTAATCCTTTAGGCCCCCTTATCAAAGATTAGATGTCCATAGGTGTGGGGTCTAGTTCAAGGCTTTCAATTCTGTTCCACTGGTCTGTGTTCCTATTTTTGTTCCAGTACCAGGCTATATTGATGATGATGGCCTTATAATATAGTCTGAGATCTGGGAGTTGATGGCCTTATAATATATTTTGGGATCTGTTTCTTTTCCTCAAGATAGTTTTGGCGATTCTAGGTGTGTTCTGGTTCCAGATAAATGATTGTAATTTTTGTTCTATTCTCTTAAAGAAGCTTGGTGGAACTTTGATGGATGTCACATTAAATTTGTATATGGCTCTGGGAAGAATATCCATTTTGATTATATTAAGTCTTCCAATCCATGAGCATGGGATTTCTTTTCATTTCTTGGATCCATTTCCTATTCCCTTGAATAATGACTCATAGTTTCCAGTATATAATTCTTTCACTTCTTTAGTCAGCTTTATTCCTAGGTATTTTATTGATTTTGCTGCAACAGTAAATGAGAATGATTTCTGAGTATCCTCTTCTTCAGATTTAGTGTTTGCATAAAGAAATGCCACTGATTTTTGTTCATTGATTTTGTAACCTGACACCTTGCTATATTGTCTAATAACTTCCAGTAGTTTTCTGCTGGATTCTTTAGGTTTTTATATGTATACTATCATATCATCTGCATATAGTGAGAGCTTGATTTTTCCCTTCTAATTTCTATTCCTTTGATTGATTTCTCTTGTCTGATTGCTATGGCAAGAATGTCCAATACTATGTTGAAGAGTAATGTTGATAATGGACAGCCCTGTGTAGTCCCTAATCTGAGGGGGAATGCTTCAGCTTCTCTCCATTTAGTATGACATTGGCAGTAGGTCTGGTGTATATGGACTCCACTGTCTTGAGGAATTTCCCATATATTTCCATCTTTTGCAGTTTTGAGCATGAATGCATGTTAGATTTTGTCAAAGGCTTTCTCTGAATCTATTGAGATAATTATGTGGTTTTTGGTTTTGCTTTTATTGATGTGGTGAATGACATTGATTGACGTATGTATGTTGAACCAGCCTTGCATTCCTGGAATAAATCCCACTTGGTTATGATGAACAATCTTTTTGATATACTGCTGTATCCAGTTTATCAGGATCTTGTTCAATATTTTGTCATCTATGTTCAGCAGAGATATTGGTTTTAGTTTTCCTTTTTTGTTGTGTCCCTATATGCTTTTAGTATCAGGGTTATTTGGCTTTATAGAAAGTGGAAGGGAGTGTTGCTGTTTCTTTGACCTTGTGGAAGAGCTGTAGAATTATAAGTATTAACTGTTTCCTGAAGGTTTTATAGAACTAATTTGTAAAGCCATTTGGTTCAGGACTTGTTGTTGGGAAGATTCTTAATAACTGTTTTGATTTCTTTGTCTGTGATTGGTGGATTTAGGTTTTGTAGTTCTTCTTGGTTCAATTTTGGAAGGATAGATGTTTCTAGGAATTTTCCCATTTTTTCCAGATTCTCTAGCTTGGTGGCATATAGGTCTTCATAAAAGTTTTGTATGATTTTCTGGATTTCTTTAGTGATAGTTGTGATATCTCCTCTATCATTTACAATTCTATTTATTTTAGTCTTCTCCTTTTTTTTAGTGCATCCTACTAAGGGTTTGTTAATCTTGTTTAATTTTTCAAAGAACCAACATTTGGCTTCATTGATCTTTTGTATGTGTTTCTCTTATTTTCAGTGTTGTTTATTTCTGCTCAAATTTTAATGATTTCTATCCTGGTTGCTTTAGGGTTCATTTGTTCCTCTTCCTCTAAGTCCTTAAGGCATGTAGTAAGGTAAATTATTTGAGCTTTTTCTTGTTCTCTACTGTGTGATTGTATGGTTATGAGTCCCTCTCAATACTGCTTTAGCTGTGCCCCAAATATGTTGCTAGCTTGTGTCTTCATTTCAGTTTGTTTTTAGAAACAAACTGAATTTCTTCCTTGAGTGCTTCTTAGACCCAGTGGATATTAAGCAGCATGTTCTTGAGTTTCCTATTTTGTTTTTACTTTTAGTAATTTTCTTTTTGTTGTTTAATATTGGCTTCATTCCACTGTGGTCTGAGAAGATACTTGGGATGATTTCAATGTTCTTGAATTTGCTGATACTATCTTTGTGGCCTAACATGAGATGTCTATCCTTGAAGATGTGTTGTGTGGATTTGAAAAGAATGTGTATTCCAGTTTTTTTGGGGTGAAGATCTCTGAAAATGTCCATGACATCTAATCTGTCCATCTCTTCATTTAATTCTCTTGTTTCTTTGTTGATTCTCTGCTTCATTAATCTGTCTAAGTGTGAGAGTGGCATGTCAAAGTCTCCCACTATTATTGTATTACTACTGATGTATTTTTGTAGTTCTTTCAGTAGGTGCTTGATGTATTTAGATGGGCCCTAATTGGGTGCATAGATGTTAATAATTGTTAGATCTTCTTGGCTGACTGATCCTCTAATCATTATGTAATGATCTTGCCTATCTTTTATTACTTTATTAATTTAAAGTCTATGGTGTTAGAGATGAGAATGGCTGTTTCTGCCATTTTTAGTGGTCCATTAACCTGTATGATAGTTTTCCATCCTTTCACTTTATGTCTGTGTTTGTATTGTTGGATCAGGTGGGATTCTTGCATGCAGTATATGGTTGAATTGTGTTTTCTGATCCATCCTACCACTCTGGCCTTTTAATGGGTGAGTTTAAGCCATTGACATTTATTGATATTATGGATGTAAGTTATTGCAGTGCCATTATTCAACAATTTTTATTGCTCTGATATATGGCAAATGTTTTGGTGATGTTCTTGTTTATAAGAGGTCTTTTAGAACCTCTTTCAGTACAGGTTTGGTAATGGTTGCCTCCTTTAACTGCTGCCTGTCTGAGAAAGTTTGTTCCCTCCATCTAGTTTGAATGAAAGTCTAGCCTTATATATTATCCTTGGCTGAAACCCTTTTTCATTGAGGGCTCAACAGATATCTTGCCATTCTGTTCTGGCTTTTAGAGTTTGAGTAGAGAAGTCTGCTGATAGTCTTCCCCTGTATGTAACTTTTTGTTTTTCTCTTGCAGTGTTTAGGATCCTTTCTTTAGCCTTACTTTTTTTCATTGTAACAATGATGTGTCTTGGTGTCTTTAGGTCTGGGTTGATTCTTTTTGGGACTCTCTGAGCCTCTTGAATCTTAATGTCTTTCTGTTGTTTAGGTCTGAGAAGTTTTCTTCTATTATTTCCCCTAGGATATTTACTTCCCCTTCCTCTTTCTTCCTCCTCTCCAGAGTATCCCAGGTTGTAGGCTGCTTTTGTTTTTGGAGCTCCAAAAACAAGCAATATGCCAAGTGTTGGTTCCAAGTCACCATCTTGGCTCCAGATCCCTAGACTATATTTTCTTCTGACTTTATGCAGACCATTCAACTGAATTCATCCAACTGTAAGTTGGACATCTTTCCAACATCTCAAATGAAATACAAAGTACATTTTTCTCATACAAAATATTTTCCATCTATTGCCCTCCACTTCAGGAAAAAAAAAAAAAAACAGAGCTACCTACCTAATAGAACAAAGGAGAGTGGTTTAAGAAAACCAAATTTAGTCACTACAAGTGTCTTAATTTTTGTATTGACTCTAAGTTTTGCAGTTAAAACATTTTGAATTAAATGAAAGACAGATCTTCTTCTTATACCTTTTATTCACAGGACCTGGAAATATGCTCTATGAACTCAATATATTTAAAAGTTCTTATCAAAAAGTGTTTTCCTATTTATTTTAAGACCTCTTGAAAGAATAATTCACACTGTGACCATTCTATTCATAACTCAAAATAAAAAAAGTTATAGTACAATAGTAAAAGTTAAAGACTCTAGTCCTTATATTTTTCTGAAATTTATCAATAACTTAATTCTTATCATACACAGTAAAATCATCTAAATTTCCTTTTTGTTGGTCTGTTAGTTTTCTCTTATTTTTTTCAGTTTTGCAACCTTAACAAATAACTGAACACATTCTCACACATAGGAAATGTTGAAAACATATGCAATAAATGGAGAAAAATATGAATGAATCCACATTTAATGAATAATAAATAAATAAAGGAACTGAAGTAGCTAGTCCACCAGGAAACCCTTATAAATTCTGATTATGATGAGTCCGCTATGTATAGTCTACATCTAATCACATGTATTTAGGAAGAAAACTTCAGGAAGAGCTTAATGTTCCATGGAAATTTCTCAATAGGAAGCAACACAAAACCTGACTTTCATGATTATCTTTCTCTCCTTTCTCTCTTTAAACTAGTATCTTTTCCTCCTCCCAGCTTCCATGTTATTATGATAATGACTTCAAACACTGAACACTGCTATTCAAGGCACTGTGAGAATGTGTTTTTCCCATCAGTCCTAATGAAATAGTTTCCACTGTCTGTTTCCCCTGTAGATAGCCATCAAAGTTCAGGCCCAACAATAAAAATTTTAAAAAAATCAAACTCATGTCCGATATACAATTCTAAAACTTGACCTTGGAAAGTGACACTCAAGGGAATTTAGTCACAACAGTTCCTTACTTGCTCCAACCTATTGCTTTAAATACAGATATTTGAAGTAATCTCTTTCTGGGAACTGATTTCCCTCTTCTTCCTCCTTAGTCTTCCCCAAAGGGCAAATGCATAGTCTTGAAAAATATTCCCTGAAGACTTCCACTGGGATCTCTAGAGCTTAATATTATCTGATAAATTCACTATCATATTTTCACTTTGTCCTCTGGTTGTCACCCCCACAACTATGACTGCACTATATATTAAACTCTGTCATACTAACTGACTTTACATCACCAGCTCAGTACCTATCACTACAAATAGTGAACCTTATAACTCACTAATTATATGACCATAGACAACTATCCTACCTCTTACTCAGTGTTCCAACTGCTAAAACACTAGTACTATTTTGTAGCTTACAAAATAATTATAAGGATGAATCATGTGAGATAGGAGATAGAAGAGAGAATGGCTGGAAGATCATAGAATTCATTTTATCTTTGTCTATCTTTCCTTTTTGTGACTTTTTGTAGTACAGTTACTATGAAATTATTTCAATCCATAGTCAGAATGACCTTTAGAGGTAGACATCTGAAAACTATTGTTTCAAATGCTTAGATGCTTAGTATACACACATACACACACACACGCACACGCACACGCACACACATACGCACATGTTGATACACTCTCATGACTCTTGGGCATTTGGACATTTGCCATTTCAAATTCCAAGGATAGCTTGGATCCACTGTCTTATTTCTCTTGTGTTCTGCCCTTTGTAACTAGGAAAAAACCTTTTGTTGTGGCTCTGAGGAAACACTATAGGAAACATAAAAAAAAATTTTGTGATATTTTTCTAAAGTCTGTTCTTTGGTGAGGTTAGATCCCATTTCAATGCTCACTACTGATGCAATGAGCATATAACTGATAAGTAACATATATAAAGATGTTAATTTGGTGTCAAGTTCCATTCTATTGCATTGCTTGCAGCACCTATAGAACATACCTATAAAACTAATTGCCAGAATTGTTGGACAAACAATCATCCCAGATACTGTACTACCTGGAGTCTATGCAACTTCCGGACTTTTCACTTTAGCTTTGCACACTTGCATTTAGAATGACTGTACCTCCTAGGGAAAGAGAGAGGCAGACTGGGAGTATGGACAGACCAGTCAACGCCCATGTTCAGCGGGGAAGCAATTACAGAAGCCAGACCTTCTACCTTCTGCAACCCGCAACAACCCTGGGTCCATGCTCCCAGAGGGCTAGAGAATGGGAAAGCTATCATGGGAGGGGGTGGGTTATGGAGATTTGGTGGTGGGAATTGTGTGGAGTTGTACCCCTCCTACCTTATGTTTTTGTTCATTAATCCTTTCTTAAATAAAAAATTTTAAAAATTAAAAAAAAAAGAATGACTGTACCTCAAGTTTGGAGTAACCAGTCACTGACCAGTCAAGAGGAACTGTGCCTTTCAGTCTCAGTGTATCTTGTTCATATATGATCTCCCCACAATAACAGGTAGGCTTCCAGATCAGGGATCATGAAAATCTCCATTTATTCATGCTGTGAATCCATTGTTTGGGGTGTTTATGCTTGAAATCTCCCAGAAACCTATTGTCATTCTAGAGCCTATGTGATATTTGTTATTCTTGATTCCACAGTAGAAGCAATAAACTTTTTGTTCATCAAAACACAGAGGGATTTCGATAGAAATAAAGTCAAGTATTCTCTGTCAGTGTCACCACTGACTTGATAGAAAATTGTAAATTGTAAATATTTTCTGTCAAAGAGGCAGCATTAACTACTCACTTACGTTATTACATACTACCAGTATAAGTATCCATACCCAGTCCTGTATATGGATAGAGGTGTTCTGTTCCCTGAGTCTGTGCAACTGGAATTCCAGTGATAGCATTTATAGACAAGAATGGCTTTTTCAGGACAGTTAAGCTATACAGATAAAATAAAGTAATGTTCTTGCCTATTCACATAACATATACATATCATATGTGTTTTTAACTGATTTGAAACTCTTAAAGTTCTCAGAAACTAAGGAATTTTAAAAGGATTGGTCACTGAGAGGATCAGCACTTTTAAATTCATTGTTCACTTGGTTGTTGATTTCCAGATTTTGTGAGTGTGTGTTTGCTCATAGTTTAGTCATGTACTCATAGTGACCTGAAAGGGTTATCACTTTCGTTTCTTGGATGTGCAAAGTATGGTTCAGATATGACAAGTAACTTCCCAAACATCCACATCCCACAACAACAGAACCAGAGCTCCAGGATTGCTCATTGTTCGAGACACTGTATCATGAGCAGTAATCCTAGAACTTTGTACTTACTGTGGTACCATAGACCCTAGGGGTATGATCTAGGCTATCTGCTCTGGGTTACTAGAAGAAGTCAGGATGTCCCTCAAAGCATTTACTAGAATCTATTTCTTTTCACATGTTGTTATTTAATGGCTTCTGCCTCCAATTCATTTTCCCCAATTAAAGTCTATCCTTTCAGGATGTCTTCCTTGGCACCCCTAAGCTCAAGGCTAGATGCTTGAACTTACAGCTCTATGTTCTTCATAGCTTGTAACACTTACTTATCATAACTTTTTTTTAGTTGTTATTTCCTTGTTAAGCATTAAGTCTGGTGAAGATAAAGGCCATATTCTGGTAGCAGAGTTACTAATATCTACTATGTATTAGTCAATACATATAATGAATGTGAAAATAAACCATTCTTATTCATTCTTGTGGAGATGTCTGTATAAGGCCACAGAGTGTCAACACATCACTCAGGAGGAAATTGACCAAGGGAGCCAGAATAATATATAGTATAGCCAAGAGATCAGCAACTGGTCAAATAAAGTAAACCACTTGATGTCAAATCTAAACCAAACTTAAGAGTCAGGAATCAAGTAAAAGTAATGAGCAAAGGGCCCAGTGGCTTTGTTTTCAGTGGAGTACATGACTCATAGATTCCCTGTAGAATCCAGAGGACAAACGTTCCTTTAACTGGACCAAGGGAACAAAGTATATGGATATCCATGAAGCTAGTTAGTTAAAATATGTATTTCTGTCCTATGACAACTGCTTTCCTTCATACATCTGGTGACAAAGAGTCACAGGAGGGGCTGGAATCCGGTAGTGCATCTGGTTGAGCACACACGTTACAATACCCAAGGATACAGGCTCAAGCCCTCATTTCTTAGCTCTGTGTGTGGGGGGGGGCGGGGTAGAGGGAGTGGGAAGCTTTGCAAGTGGTGAAGCAGGGCTGCAGGTGTGTCTCTGTCTCTCTCCCTCTCTATCACCCCATTCCTGCTAGGTTTCTGGCTGTCTCTATACTATAAATACATAAAGTAAAAACCCTGGGTTGAGGGTGAGGGTAGAGGTTGGCTTCACGGGACGGGGGCGGGGGGTGGGATGGGACGCAGTTTTTTGGTGGTGGCAATGGTGTTTATGAGAAAAAAATAATAAATAAATAAATATTTTTAAATAAAAGTTAAAAAGTAAATAAATAAAGAGTTAAAGGAAAAGGCATTGGTGGGCTCTCATGATAGAAAGTATGTTTAGTTATTGGTCTGCTTCTAAATTCTGCTTCTAAGACCCCTTCTGTTTCATTGGTTTAATCCCCCCTGCTTAACACTGTATTCTATTTACATAACCACTGTTAACTAAGCACCACCCTGCCTCCAGGGCATTGGTTTAATCCTCACTGTTCTGCACGCTTTTTCCTTCTCCCCACCCTCTATCCTCTTCGGACCTGACACTTCTGCCTCAGGATATATAAGGACAGGATTGTGATTAGAGACAGCTTAGACTGTGCTGCGTTCCACATGAATAAAGACTGAACTACATACCACTCAACCATGAGTCCCTGGTCGTTTCTCTCCCACCTGCAAATGGTGCCCTGAACAGGGACTGGCATTTAGTGAAGACTGTTTTGTTCCCATAGAAAGAGACTAACCAGAGGCCAAGTGTTAGCACACCTGCTTGAATGTACACATTAGAGTGTGTATGGCCCCAGGTCCAAGGCATCTATACACACCTGCAAGACGTAGGTTTTGTGAGTGGTGGAGCAGTGCTGAAGATGTCTCTGTGTATCTCTCTTTCTATCTCCTCCATACTTTTCAGTTTCCCTTGCCTTTAATCTAAATAAAGAACAAAAATAACTTTATAAAAATAGAAGTTACAAAAATTCTTTTTTTTTCTCCAAGGTTATTACTGGGGCTTTGTATCTGCACTATGAATCCACTGCTTTCAGCAGTCACTTTCCCCCCCCATTTTATTTGTTAGAACAGAGAGAAATTGAGAGAGGAGAGGGAAGTAGAGAGGGAGTAAGAAAGACAGACACCTGCAGACTTACTTCACTACTCATGAAGCAACCTCACAGCAGGCCGGGGTCTCAAACCTAGGTCCTTGTGAATGGTGCTATGTGCACTTAACCATGTGTGCAACCACTACCACCACCCCCAATTCTTTGAAAATAGTGGTTTATAAAACTAAAGAAGTTTTTTTTTCCAAAGAAAAAAAGAGACTAACCACATAAGAACTGAGAAGACAGAACAGATGTCAAAGGATGAGAGTGAATAAGAGCATTAATAAAGAATGGAAACTGGAACAAAATTAACAGCATTGAAATATATTACTAAAGCGAATTCTGTTGAGATTGGTAATTGATAGAGTATGTCATAATATCCCCTTTGGACTTGCTTTCTGTTTACTAAGTGTTTTTATATTCTTTACCTCATCCAGATATCAAAAGAAACCTGAGTGTTAGATAAGGAGACAGGCTAAAGAGATGACCTGCCCAGTCGTTACATAGCCCTAAGGAGCTGGGCTGGGGCTGGGTCTCAGGTTTCCTGAGCATCAGTTATAAGCCCTCCAGAAAACATCAGACCATTGTGTAACCCAGAATTTGGATTACAGGAAAAGGCCAGCCTCACTCCTCCAAGATCAAGCAGACTTTGTTCTTGTTTATGAATTCATAGTCGCATAAATGCTTGTTTATAGGCACAGATTTCCCAGAAGTGAGGTTCAAGGATTCCCAACAGTTTTAAATGTTTGAAAACAGTTTTAACAGCTGCTGCACCAAAGACCCCTCCCCCGAGGTGGGGGTTGGTAACAACACACCCTTAGTAAGTCAGGTCTGTCTGTTTTGTTTTTGTTTGTTTCTTTGTTTTTAATCTTTACTGTTTTTCCTGAATACTGGAAAAATCGTGGTGAGGAGGGTCACTGTAAAATAGTCAAATATAACATTAAAAAAAATAAAAATACAAGATACTCTGCAGAAACATATCTTTATTTGATAATATAAAAAAGCACTTACTAACATGTATGGTACCTCTAGTTGCCAGTCTTTTAGTGAGATTTTTTTTTTTAATTTCTTTATTGGGGGATTAATGGTTTACAGTTGACAGTAAAATATAATAGTTTGTACATGCATAACATTGCTCACTTTTCCACATAACAGTTCAGCCTCCACTAGGTCCTCTTCTGCCATCATTTGTAAGGGGGAAGCTTCACAAGTGGTGTAACAATGCTGCAGGGGTCTCTCTCTCTCTCTGTCTCTCTGCCTATCTCTCTCTCTCTCTGCCTCTCTCTCTCTCTCTCTCTGTTTCCCTCCCTCTCTATGTTCCCCTTCCCTCTCAATTTCTTTTCTTTTCTTTTTTATTTATAAAAAGGAAACACTAACAAAACCATAGGATAAGAGGGGTACAACTCCACACAATTCCCACCACCAGAACTCCCTATCCCATCCCCTCCGTTGAAAGCTTTCCTATTCTTTAACCCTCTGGGAGTATGGACCCAAGGTCATTATGGGGTGCAAAAGGCGGAAGGTCTGGCTTCTGTAACTGCTTCCCTGCTGAACATGGGCACTGACAGTTTAATCAATACTCCCAGCTTCCCTTTAAGACATCAGGAACCTCCCACTTCCTCTATAGAGCCTGTATTTCCCCAGTCCTGGGACCTCAAGAGTGGGACTCACTTTCCTGCATGCTTTTCTCAATTCATATCAAATGATATGGCATCTGCTGATCCCAACCTAATCAATGTAATGACACCTTGTTATGCTTCACTTCAGACTGTGTCCAGAGATGTCAGGCATGGAATGTCAACCCTTCAGTCTCATTACTCTTGTGAAACCTTTTCTTTCATAGGATTCTCCCTATCAATTTCTATGTCTCTATAGAAAAATTTGCTGTGTGCAAGGACCAGGGTTCAAGTCTCTAGTCCCCACCTGAAGGGGAAAACTTCATGAGTGGTGGAACAGTGCTGTAAGTGGTCTCTCTCTCTGCCTCTCTCTCTCTATCTCTCCCTCTCTCCTCCTTGTCCTCCTTCTCCTCCTGTCTCCCTCTCAATTTCTTTCTGTTTCTATCAAAATAAAATGAATAAAAAAATTAATTAAATTTAAAAAATAAAAGGATAGCATACTTTTAAAAAACTTGCAGTGAACATCTATTTTTAAATATTTCTCATAGCTGTGTTCCTTTAACTACCTTGTACAAGACAATTTACTTAAGCAAGAAACTTGAATTTTGAGTTATGTGTGGACTGCATTATTAACTGTCTGAGACATCCCAGATAAGTAGTTCCTTTTTCTATGTCTCAGTTTCCTCATCATTACGGTGAATAGTCTAGGTAGACTTGTACAATTCTGAATGACAGCCTAGAGTACAGATGGTTTTACTTAACAAGATCACCTATTAAAATTAAAATGAAGTATTCACATTGATACAAAGAAAAACAGAATGGTTGAGGAAAAGATATGGAGGATACAGTAGTTTCTTATGTCTGTTGTACAAAATATCACAAACCTAGAATCTCAAATGACAGAAATTTATACTCTCAGTTTTAAAGGTCAGGTGCTTGAAAATGAGGTGTGAGTGGGCTATGATCCTTCTAGGATTGCTAGGCAAGGAATTGTCTCTTCCACTTCTAGTGCCTTCTGGCATTCTTGGTTTATGACTACATCACTCCAATCTGTTTCCAGTCTCTGGCTAAATTGCTTTTTCACCCACGTTCTTTATCAAATCTTCCTATGCCTCAAGCTTGTAAACATATTTGTAATTATATTTATAGCTTACCCAGATAACCCCAGAGATTCCCATTTCTAGATTCTTAACAATGACATTTACAACACTGCTGTAAATACTGGCCCATTTAGAGAGTCCAGGTACTAGTATCAGATGTCTTTGGTTACTGTTTAGTCTAATTATGGGAGGGGAAAATCCATTGTACCTACTTTGTGATGAAGCTTGGAATGCTCTCTTAAAGACAAATCCTGAGCAACATGAGTCAGACAGATATAGATACAAGCGATTTTAAGCTCATTTGTTAGGGTAATGGATATAGGGGCATAGATCTACGGTGGGGGGAACTATGTTAATTTATATTCCTATTAATCTATTAATATAAATAAATGAAAAAGAAGTAGATACAAACATGCTATATTTGATAGAAGAGGAGAAAGAAGGCAAAATGAAAGAAATCAAGACTGAATTGAATGGGATTGCTGTATAGCGGAGATAATGTTTGCTACCCCAAATAACAAACAAATGTGTCATGCTGACTATTAGAATTTTTTAAATTTTTATTATATTTATTTATTAGATAGAGATAGCCATAAATTCAGAGGGAATGACATGTTAGAGTTAGAGGGAGAGAGAGAGAGAGAGACAGACAGACAGACAGACACCTGCAGCCCTGCTTCACCACTTGCAAAGCAGAGACAGACACCTGCAGCCCTGCTTCACCACTTGCAAAGCTTTCCCCCTTGTAGGTGGGGACCAGGGGCTTGAACCCAGGTCCTTAACACATTGGAACATGTGCTCAACCAGGATTGCCACCATCTGTCCCCTACTGGTAGAAATTCTTTATCCCTAACTAAAAGCAGGATATGACTGAATTTGGAGTAGGGCACCAAAGTAAAAACACTCGGTTGAAGGTCAGGGTGGATGTTCAGCTTCACGGGGTGAGGGAGGAGGAGGGAGGGGAGGGGGGGTGGAATGGGACACAGTCTTTTGGTGGTGGGAATGGTGTTTATGTACACTCCTATCAATTTATAGTCATATAAATCTCTATTTAATTAATATGAGAGGGAAAAATTAATTGAATGTCTCAAACTTTTCATATCACAGACTGACTCTTTATAATACATAGGCTGAGTCTTTGATATATTGACTCTCTTAAAGGCTTAGACCAGGGAGAACAGAAGCAACCAGTGGAACAGCTATATACAAATAATGTCAAAGGATATAATTATGGTGATTTGTATGATACAGCAAATCCTAACAAAGGATATTTCAAAGTTTACCCAATTGCCAAATAACGTGATTATAGCAATAACCATTTATTGCCTTCTTAACCCTAAGGCAGCAGGACCGCCTGCTTCCTCTTTAGAGCCTATATTTCCCCCAGTCCTGGAACCTCTAGGGTGGGGTTCACTTTCCTGCATGCTCCTCTCAATTCATACCAAATGATGTTGCATCACCGATCCCAACCTAATCAACAGAAGGAGTACCACCTCAGCTTCCTTCACTTCAGACTGTGTCCTGAGACATCAGGCATGGAATGTCAATCCTTCACCCTCATTACTCTAATGAGACCTTTCCTTCATAGTATTCTCAAATTCCATTCCAGGAGGTTCACTTCTAACAAAGTCTCAAAACCTAGATATAGACCAGGTCCCGCAAGATAGAGCATACATTCACACATATCCATAAATTAGGGCAAAATATATACCTGGAAGCAAAAGTACACAATAGTCTGTAGTAAGTCAGTATAAAGTTTGTATTGAAATAGTGTCTACTTAGACTTAGATACCCTCCTCACCTACTTCCTATTACAGTTCTCTCACTCACTCCAAAGCTAACCGCGTCAAAGCAAGGACTACAAAAGCTGAATAAGGGCAAGAGACTGGCTTACTTTAATGATGACTCTTTAGTCACTATCAGGCCACCCCATCAACTAGGACCCTATTCAGGGAGTCCTGAGACTCCCAAACAGACATGATGGGCCTAGACCTTGAATAAATCCCACTCTCCATTGTTATAGGTCATTTCTAGCAGGAACAACACAATAGACCCCTTTGTGGGCCCCCATAGGACCTTGCACTCAACTTGGATCAGTAATGGTAGAGAATGTTCCATCCTCTGAAGGGAGGATGGACAACATACACTATGCTACACCTGAGAAAGATGGGTCCTGATATTGGGGCAGCTTGGAACGTTCCTACTTATGACCACAGAATGTGAGCTCAGATCTAGAGGGATGCAGAGGTCACATAGGCTCCTAAGCTGAATATGGGCCCCAGATCACATCAATTGGATGGGGTTTACAGTCAACAATATTTATACACCTTTCCCATATTTGGGAGCTATTCTTTTCCCTGATCCAGCTTTCTGGTCCTTCTGCCAGCCATGACACCACCTCCCCAGACAATAATTAGGATCCACCTACATATCAGATTTCAAGCTCAGGCAAAAAAAAACAAAAAACACTGGTATAGCCACAGGCCCTTTGGAATATTATTAAAATAGGCCAGCTAGCTATCTACAAAATGGAGGGTCCCCCAACTCTTCATCTGCACTATTCCAGCTTTTAGGTCCATGATTGGTCAGCAATTTGTTTGACTTTGTAAGTTAACTCTCTTTTCAACCACCAGGTTCCAGATGCTAACATGATGCCTACCAGACTTCTCTGGACAGACAACCCCACCAATGTGTCCTGGAGCTCTGATTCCCCAGAGCCCTTCCCCACTAGGAAAAGAGAAAGACAGGCTGGGAGTATGGATCAACCTGTCAACGCCCATGTTCAGTGGGGAAGCAATTACAGAAGCCAGACCTTCCATCTTTTGTATCCCACAAGGGCCTTGGGTACATACTCCCAGAGGGTAAAAGAATAGGAAAGCAGTCAGGGGAGGGGATGGGATACAGAGTTATGGTGGTGGGAATTGTATGAAACTCTTCTGTTATTCTATGGTTTAGTTACTGTTTCCTTTTTATAGATAAAAATTAAATAAAAAGAGATAGGGAAAAATAAAATAAAATTTATGTGAAAAAAAGAAAAATAATTTCGTTATCCCTGCATACCAGGGTGAGAAGAGCAGAGAAGAGACAAATAATGTATAATCCCATGACATTAAACATTCATTTCAAAATCAAACTATTTCTTGATGCCAGAAGAATCCTCTGACCCATCCAAATTCCCAGTAATACATGTAATTAGTTTCATAATGGAAAATAATTAACTATACTTTTCATTCTCATTAGTGTTACATGTATGTTTCATTAACTGGTATGGGATTTCTCATTTTACCACTTTCACTTAAAATACAGTTATTTTTCAAAGAGATATTCTTGAACATCAATATCTAAACAATACTTTGGGCATCTGCATTTCTTGAAATTTGGATTCAGGTCCTAGTTAATAACCTTTGCTTAAATCATGCTTTAGTCATCCACTAAGTTGAGCCCTCCTGATTCACAATTATCTTGAAAAATCTCTTACCACCATTTGTAAGCTGTAAGCTCCTAGATTGCAGAGAAAATGTCCTAATGAAAATAATGGCTGATTTATTGATCACATGTTTTTTCTAGCACTCAGTAAAGCCGTATACATTAATGACAGGGGCTGTGGAGACAGCATAATGGCTATGCAGAAGACTTCCATTTGTGAGACGTTGACGTCCCTGGTTCAGTCTCCACCAACACCATGATCCAAAACTGCACAGTGCTCTGTTCTGCTATTTAACACCTATCTATCTGTCTATCGATCTATCATCTGTCTATCTATCTATATATCTGTCATCTATTATCTATTTATCACCCCCCATATATCTCTATCTCTCATAAAAACAAATAAATAAAGGAAAGTATTTGTGTTTTACTGCTAAGAAGTTAAATACTTGGAAAAGTTAATTGATTGTTTCAAAACTGTACTATTAGAAAAAAGTCAGGATTCTTAAGACAGCTAAATCAAAACTACATACTTTTCCTCTCAAATCATGTGCACTCCTTATCTCTTAAACCAAGCTCAGTATGTAAAACATGGGAGACTTTGGAAGAACTTGTTGCTTAATAATAATAAATTAAGAAGTGAAAAAAAATGTATTTAAAGTCAATAGGAAGGAAAAGTTGCATGGTAAAGTATAGATTAGATTAGCTTTTAGTGGTGAATTCAATGCAGTACATTCATATGGTGATTTTTAGTGATGCATATCTAAAAATTCTATACTGTTGCTTTAATTAAAAGTAAGGAAAATAGTTTACAACTGGAGTCAAAACCTTTTTTTTGTTTGCTTGACCAAATTTTATTTATGCACATATTTTTATACAAAGAGACACATTAATGGTGCAGGAAATTTAAAGCATAAGAGAAAAACACAAGAAAATATCTATCTTCTTATAATCATTTTGTTGGGGAAGGTTGGTATTTATAGTACAGTTGTTGAGACATGGGTATAAACGTCTTTCATCAGAACACTTTTTTTTCACAGTTCTTTTTTATTTTAATTTATTTTTTATATAAGAAAGGATAAATTAACAAAAACATAGGGTAGAAGGGATACAACTACACACAATTCCCACCACCCAATCTCCATATCCCATCCCATCCCCTGATAGCTTTCCCATTCTCTATCCCTCTGAGAACATGGACCCAGGGTCATGGGTTGCAGAAGGTGGAAGGTCTGGCTTCTGTAATTGCTTCTCCACTGAACATGAACGTTGACTTGTCGGTCCATACTCCCAGTCTGCCTCTCTCTTTCCCTAGTAGGGTGGGTCTCTGGGGAAGTGGAGCTCCAGGCCACATTGGTGGGGTCTTCAGTCCAGGGAAGCCTGGCCAGCATCCTGATGGTATCTGGAACCAGGCTCTGTGAGAGAGAGCATATGTTCACACGTATCCATAAACAAGTGCAAAATATATACCTGAAAGCAGAAGTACACTAGAGTCAAAACCTTTTTACACTTAGCATAAATTATGCCCCTTCTGGAGTGTCAGAAAGCATCTTTCAAGCAGAGCAAGCAGCAATAAATTGAGAGAACACAGGTAGCCAAACTAAAGTCTCTTAAACTGTGATTATACTGCCCAACATACACTTACAGGTATCTTTGCATCTGATTCTTACAAAACATATAGAAGGTATGAACTATCAGGAAGCATGCTCTCACTTTTGATAAGGGAAATACAGTGCAAGGAGTTAAGTGGCTATTATTCCTAAATTGTAGAATCACACTTCAAAGTCAGGTCCTATGATTTCTTGTTCATGCTTTTCCCAAAGGGCAGCTCTGCTCCCTCTCCCCATGGACTTTCTTCATAAATCACAGAGTTCTCCTAACCATCACCACCAAGACCACACACACACACACACACACACACACACACACACACACACACACACTACTGTTATATATACAACCTCCAGGAAACAAAGAAACAAAGATGGGATGATGGGGGAAATAACAAATCTGTATAAGGCACAAGAACGAAGTAAATAACATTGTAATGGGGGCCAGATAGCAGCACACCTGGTTAAGTGCACATATTATCATGTGCAAGTATACAGGTTGGACCCCCCACTCCCCACTTGTAGGGGAGCTAGCATCATAAGTGGTGAAGCAGGTCTGCAGGTATCTCTCTCTCTCTCTCCTCTCACTCTGTCTCTCTGTATCTCTCTCTCTCTCCCCCCCCCTCAAGTACTCTCCATCCTATCAAGTATAGTAGAAGGAAAAAGGAAATAAATAAATGAATGACATTGTAATTATAAATATTCTTGAAACTTTTTTCCCAATGATTTATTCACTGTAACTGGGTATATATGTATGTATTCTGAGAATGACTGATATCCAAGGTGTACAGAAGTCACAGATCACCCAATACTGGTGTGCTTTCCTTAAAAATCCTAAAAGTCAGACCTGGCTGAACACCTGGCTTCTCCATTCTCTTGTTCTGGAACCCCTTCACTCAGTAATTCTATAAAGAGAAGTCACGAAATGATTTGAAAAATGGAGGTACAAGTACAAGGTACTGAACACAAACTGAAGCAACACTTATTCAACCTGCTCAATCGACTTTCTTTACATACAAAATGGTTACATTTGTATATTCATTCTTTAAAAACACAATTCGTTCCTCAGTTTAATGACTCTACTAAGTCATAAGTATGAGCTAATTAAAAGTAGTTTATAAGCTCCTTTAGCCATAATCATAAGAATGGGAATATATTTCTTCCTTACTACCGTATTCCCTATATAAGTCAAACTGCCTAGTATACAGTAAGCAGTCAATAAGTAGTAAATGAAAAGGTTGGAAATAAACAATTTGTTGGATTGAGTTAAAATACCAATATAGGTAACTACGTATTTTGTTTACAAGCATGTAAAGTATTTTAAAAATATTTTTTCATGTGTATATCCTAATTTAAAATGTATTTTCTTCCCCAAATGGAGAATACTTTAAAATGTTCTTTGGGGGCCCTAATAGTGGCATACCAGGTAGAGCACGCCCAGGAGTGAGTTCAACTTCCCAGTCCTCTTCTGTAAGAGAGGAAAAGAAATCTTGAAGGGTGGTGGAATGATGCTACAGGTGTCTCTTTTTCTCGCTCCTTTTCCTCCTTCCCACTCCCTCTATATTTATTTCTGATATTATTTTTTTAAAAAAATGAAAGACCAGTCAATGCCATGTTCAGCAGGGAAGCAGTTACAGAAGCCAGACCTTCCACCTTCTGCAACCCACAACGACCCTGGGTCCATGCTCCCAGAGGGATAGAGAATGGGAAAGCTATCATGGGAGGGGAGGGGATATGGAGACCGGGTGGTGGGAATTGTGTGGAGTTGTACCCCTCCTATCCTACTGTATTGTTAATGTCTCCTTTCTTAAATAAAATAAATAAAATAAAATAAAATAAATGAAAGAAAGAAAGAAAAAGAGTAAAATTACTTCTGAGAGCAGAGAATTTTTCATGCTGAACCTGAATCCCAACAACTATTCTAGTGGCAAAATAGTAATAATAATAGTATTAATAGTAATAATAGTAGTAATAATATACAAAAAATAAAATAAATCACCAAGAAAATGGAAGAAAAAATAAAATTGGGATGCTTTTATCCACTGTGTGTATCAAGCTGGCAAGATACTTTACCTGGGAGACTGCCTGGTTTGCCATACCTGTGACCCAGATTTGAGGTCTGTCTCTATCACAGTGGAGGAAACTTGTGATATAACTTCTTTCTCTCTCTCTCCTGCATCTATCTCTTTCTTTTTAAAAAAATTTATTTATAAAAAGGAAAAATTGAAAATACTATAGGATAAGAGGGGTACAACTCTACACACCACCAAAACTCCATATCCCATCCCCTCCCTTGATAGCTTCCCTATTCTTTATCCCTCTAGGAGGGTCATCGTTATCCCATCCAGGGTCATCATCAGAAGGTGGAAGGTCTTGCTTCTGTAATTGCTTCCTTGCTAAACATGGGCGTTGACAGGTCGGTCCATACTCCCAGCCTGCCTCTCTCTTTCCTTAGTAAGGCAGAGCTCTGGGGAGGTGGGGCTCCAGGACACATTGGTGGGGTCATATACCCAGGGATGCTTGGTTGGCATCATCTTAGCATCTGGAACCTGGTGGCTGAAAAAAAGTTAACATACAGAGCCAAACAAATTGTTGATTAATCGTGAACCTAAAGGCTGGAATATTGCAGATGGAAATTTAGGGTCTCAGTTTTGAAAATAGCTAGTAGTCCTATTTTAGTTATATTCCAGAGGGCCCCGATTATACTTTTTTTTCTTTTTTTTTTTTCCTGGGTCTGACATCTGATATGCAGGTGGACCCAAGTTGTTGTCTGGGGAGATGATGTCATGGCTGGAAAAAGGGCTAGAAAGCTGGATCAGGGAAGAGAGAAGCTACCAAATATGGGAAAGATGTATAAATATTGTTGACTTTAAACTCCATCGATTTGATCTGGGGCCCATATTCCACACAGGAGCCTATGTAACCTCTGCATCTTTGTCTTTTTATGTGAATGATGCAGACTGGAGTGGTAAAGATCTTGTGATGACAAGATTATGCTTCTATGTGGGTTATACTATTCTATACTATGTAAGAGAAGACCATCATTACTGAATTTTCAAGGACAACTAACGTTGATTGAACATGATCAAAATTTATAACCATATACATGCATTGACTATTGAACAGCCTCTTATGATGGAACTGCTTTGGGCTGGCTATCGACTTTAATAATTGATACAATGAAAATTTTTTAAAAAGTCAGATGAGGACAGATGAGTTTTCTTTCAGAGGACCATAAAGTCTGTTCTCCCTTATGTCTGCTATGAAACATGTGAGTGATTCTGAATGATTTTATTAAAACGAGAATTAAAGGCCAGAGGTGAATTTCTCTTTGTCCTTAATTTCCTGTGTGTGTGTGCCAAGTGCAGGGGCAAGGGGCATGATTTGTTAACTGAAAGATGAGGATCCATGGTGAACTGGAGAGTTGTACCATAGCAGCTGGCCAGCTGGGTCTGGAAGATGAAGCTGGAGAGAAATGGTTCCACATTTCTAAAGTAAAATGCATAATATTGTCAGGAGAAAAAAGATACTGGGAGGAATGACTAAAATGGAAAAAGGAAGGAAGAAAGAGAGACAGAGAAAAAAAAAGAATTTTATTTATCACTAAAGCTTATAAAGTGTGAGATGAGAAACATACTCAAATTTTATTAATGATAAATGACTGAGGACGTAGAAGAAAAATCTCAATATTATTTTAGAGATTTAGTTATTTTAATGAGAAACAGACAGAGAGAGAAGTAGGGACAGGAGCACTGCTCAGCTCTAGTTTTTGTTACTACTGGGGATTGAACCTGAAATGGCTGAGTCTCAGCCATAGTAGTCTGGTCCATTATTTCTAGTAATATCTCCCCAGACTTTCACTTTTCCAACTTTTGTTTAATTCTATTATTATATATCTTTGAAATAATTCTCTGTCAGTGAGTCTTGTTCTAAGAATTAGATTAGCAGAGCCAAGTTGATTTAAGATTGAACGAAGGTTGACCTAGGGAAACATAATAGTCATGCAAATGATTTTCTTTTTAAAAAAAAATGCTTGTTTATTTGTTAGCTAGAGTCAGAGAGAGAAAAATCAAGAGGGGGAAGAGGAGACAGAGAGAGAAAGAGAGTTACCTGCAGCACTGCTTCACCACTTGTGAAACTTTGCCCCTGCAGGTAGGAACCAGGAGCTTGAACCTATGTATGTCCTTGAGCATTGTAACATGTGCTTATCTAGATGTGTCACCACCTGGTTCCCATGCAAACGGTTTTCATGCCTGAGTCTCTGAGGTGGCAGGTTCAACTCCTAGCAACACAATAAGCCAGAACTGAGTAAAGGAGTGTTCTAATCTATCTTCTGATTATTTATCTATTGAAAAATATTTTTGAAAAGATTTAATAAATGTTTTGCTACAAGTATTATGTAACAAGTTACAGTGTGGTTAAATTTAATTTTTCTTATCTCAAATTCAGAACATCAGCATCTACCTTTGGGATGTTGTGAGAGTTGTGTGATAGCATATGCAGAAGCACATTAATAAAGCCTTAGGAAAACCTACATAAGTAATGTCACAAAATGTGTCACTTTTCTTTCTCTATTTCATATTGCTCTGCAGATATACTAAGACAATGTAACTAGCAAAATGGGGGAGCTTGACAGGCATATGATTTAGGTCAGATACTGGAATTCGTACTTCAAATGTTATTTAGATTCATGATACTTTAATTTTTCATATTAGATTTCAGTATGTTTGTTTACTAATCTTTAAGATTAGTATAATCACTATTGTGTGCTCCATATTGTTGTTAAGAGGACTCAATGAAACATTTCAGATACTTTGTAAGCATGTTTCACATGTGTGTGCATATACATAAATATACAATATATATCAAATTTTACATGGTATAAAAAAGAGAAGCAGTGCTACAGAGGTCTTTGCTACTCTCTATCTCTTTCATTCTCTGTCTCCTTCTCTATGAATCTGTCTCTCACTTTCTATAAAAAAAAAACAAAAAAACTAATGGTTCTGACTTCTAAGGCCATGGCCATGGAGTAACAGTGTCTAAAAAAGCATGCTCAGTAACAACCAGATAAAGCAATAAAAAAAAAATAACTGGGGGCAGATGGTGGTGCACAGACAGCATCAACAAAAGAAACAACGGCATCAGGAAAGAGAGATAAAAATGGGCAAATCAATATGAACATTGTGGGAGAACCAATGCCAAATATCAAAAGGCTAGGTACTGTAGATCAGAAACTCTGAAATCCCAGTTTTTGCCTCACCTTAATTGTTACCTGAAGGAAAAGAGTTGGTTGGGATGAATGAAAGAGGGAGAAATAGTCGTTAACTGCAAATGTGGATGAAACAATGGAGACAGAGTCAGAAAGGAAGAGTACAGGGTGAAACTTGGACTGAGAGAAGGGAACTGCATTAAAACAAGGAACTTCAAGGAAAGAATGGAAGAGGGTAGCCTGGAGGGAGTTGGGGTATTAGGATGGTGAAAGGAGTTTTCATACACCCATGATGCAGAGCTGGGAATTCATGCTCATGCATAGACAATTGTGCTGTAAAACATTAAGCTCCCATTAAAGTGCCCTGTGTGTGGTGGAGGGGTGGGGTGGGGGAGGTATGGCCCTGAAGAACCCTTATGGTGAAATAAAAACACAGTAAAAAATTTACAAATATCAAAAGCAAATCAGTCTTTATGCTTATTTTAGTGGATTATCAGAGAAGATACCAAAAGCACAAAGAAAAAAAAAAAACAGAAAATGTGAACTCCTTCATAATTGATGCCATTTTTGTATCAAAGGACAATTTGCAAAACCAAAAAGAAAATAAAGAATTCGAATTTCCAAGCCATTTTTAAAATTTGTGATTAATCGTGGCTTAAAGATTATAAAATCAGGGAGTCAGGCAATAGTACAGCGGGTTGAGTGCAGGTGGCGCAAAGCACAAGGACTGGTGTGAGGATCTCAGTTGGAGCTCCAAGGCTCCCCACATGCAGGGGAGTCACTTCACTAACAGTGAAGCAATTTTTTTTTAGTTATTTTATTGTTGTAAATATTGTTGTTGTTGGATAAGACAGAAATGGAGAGAGGAGGGGAAGACAGAGAGGAGGAGAGAAAGATAGACACCTGCAGACCTGCTTCACCGCCTGTGAAGCGACTCCCCTGCAGGTGGGGAGCCGGCGTTCAAACCGGGATTCTTATGCCCTTGTGCTTTGCGCCACCTGCGCTTAACCCGCTGCGCTACAGCCCGACTCCCTGCTACCAATCTTTGACTACTATGGGTAATGTAGAACAGTGGCTTGTCAGATGTGTGATGTGCAGATACCTACTCCCAATTACTATGTCGCCTGGATTTTCTTGTGTAGTTTGTTTTTGATGTGAAGTGTTTAAGTTTGATATAATCCCATTTATTTACTCTTGTTTTTATTTGCCATTCCCACAGGGTTGAGACTCCAAATACATCTTTTACATGAAGATACTTCTATGTTATACTAACTTATTCTTCTTTATATTTTAGAATTTCTGGTCTAACATCCAGATATTTGATATATTTTGATTTGATTTTGGTGTATGGTGTGAAGGGCTGGTCTAGTTTCACTTTTCTACATGTGTCTGTCAAATTTCTCCAGCACCATTTGTTGAATGATTTTTGCCATGTTGAATGATAATTTCAGTAATATTCAAAAAAGTTCATCAAAGAACTGTTCTGTACCTAAATATGTGGGTCCTAAAAGAAGATAAGTAGTTATCCTATAATTTTTTGTAAACCAATAAATGGATGTTTAAAACAATTAGTAACATTATATTGAAAAAATAGTCTACTATAAGAAATACAGAGAAGTTCCCAAATACATTTTTATGCAGGATAACAGAAACACTGCCAATGACATAACTGTTTTATATCAAACTATTACAAATGATAATAAAAACAAAACTGAAACTATTCTCAACTTTGCCAGAAAGGCATTACTGTTATGACATAACATCAAGTATTCCAAAGCATATTGTTCATTTTATTAGTTGTTAATTCTTGCCCTTGTCTTTATTGAAGAATACTCTTCAGATAGAAGCTAGATTAAAAAACTATTTCAAGAGTACTATGTGATATTTACTTCAACTTTTAAGTTGTCAGCTCAAAATAATAAAGTTGATAGAAATTATATTTTGTTATTGCTAAATCACAATGAAAACTAATCTTACCACGTTTATAACTTTGACATGTGTTTATACTGAAAGAACTTTTGTCATATTATGTGTTTTAAAGCTTCAAATTTTATTTATATAGAAACATTGCATTGTTGAAAATAATATTAATTGATTGATAATTAATTATTTTATCTCCATGTGTACATCACTGCAGAGCTGACCTATTAAATAAAACTGCCATAAGCATAAAAAAAAAAAAGGTTTTGATAAAGAGTTAGTTGTACAGGCAATAAAAGAGAAAGAAGAAACGCTTTGGAGACCATAAGATACTCCAGAGATTAGCTACCACAGGAAATTGTTACCACATTAAGCTGGAAAAGTCAAGTGCCCAAGAGTGAAAGTCACCTGGCTAACGCTGTCATAACCCTAATTATAGAAACCTTGGAAGCAGAAAGAAAGAAAGAAAGAAAGAAAGAAAGAAAGAAAGAAAGAGAGAAAAAAAGAAAGAGTTTGTGATACAACACAGAAAAGAAGAAAAAATACCCAGTTTTTTCCATCTTTCGATCCACGAATCAGCCACCAATGCAAGCTATTGGGTAAATACAATCAGAAGTTAGTAGTTTACCAAAGGAACCTATTAAACTAGATTCTGAAGCCATGTCTCAGTCAACTGAATACCAGGCAATAAAAATTGGACAGTGAATCTGACAACAAGAAGGTCTAAGAAGGTCAAGAAGGTCAAGAAGGTCAAGAACTAACACAAGTGTGAAAACTAACTAGCATATCTCGGTTTTAATATTATTAAGAAAAAAAAAACTCTATCATATGTATTTAATCTCCATTGTCCTCAAGTGTCTTACCAACAACTTTAGGGAACAGTGCCTGATAATTAACTTATAGTAAAGCAATAATAAAACAATGCAGATAATAAATAAAAATTTATATAGATATTAAAATAAAAATTTATGCATATTACTTTAATTTTTTAATTAAAAAACTGCATCTGAAAAAGATACCATGATCTTAGTTGGCCATGGTCTTTGATCTCACTTTTTCCACCAAACCCTTAATTCACATTGCCATGGAATCCTATTCTTTCTTCTCACGCCCTCTTGCTTATTAGCCTCTCACCCAGACTACTACTATAGTTATAAATAATTTTCCTGTGTTCATCCCTACTTATATCCAATTTGTTCTCTATTCAGTAGTAGTTGCCTCTAAAAGTGCAAATAGAGAGTACTACTTCCCACTCTTGAAGTTCTTCCAGCTATTCTTAAACACCAAATTCCTAAATAGGATGTAAGTTAAGTTGCAAAGTCTGAATTCTCTGTAACTTTTCATCTCCATATCATCACCTTCTCCCTTAGATTCAGCCACAGTTGTCTTATGTCAGTTTTCCAAAGTACAAGTCACTCTTACAGATTTTGTACATGTGAGTCCTTCTGTGTAGAGCATAATCCTGATCTCCTATGGGTCTCACCTAACAGTCTCCATTAATTTGATACAATAAACAGCTTTTAATGGAATTTTTATTTAACTTATTTACTAAAAAAACATTGATAATTGGGTTGGCAAGATAGCTCACCAGGATAGTGCAATTGCATTGTCATGTATGCAACCCAGGTTTGAGCCAAGTACCAACCATACTGAAGGAAGCCTTGGTGCTATGATATCTTTCACTCTGTCTCTGTCTTTTTCTGTCTGAAAAACTCAGTTCTTATCAGTGAAGCTCTGGGGAGAACAGAAAATACATAAATTTTGATAACTAACACATATACAAATTCTCTATATGCATGGTGATTTATCTTCCTGTCTCCAGTATCTATCCTATTGAGCCTTTCCTATGCAGACCAAAAATTTTATTACTAACAATGACAATAATAATAAAAGCCAAAAAACAAATGCTATAATTTATTTGGAATGTTAAAGCCTTGCCATCTGGGATGATGGGAAGAGCTGAGTCATCAGATCCTTCTATTCACACTGGCAGCAAACATAGCAAACATAGCTGATGATGCAGCTTTTTGAAATTCTGGACATAACAAAGGGAAGATCTGAAATCCTCTGATCCATAATTATTAGAAAACTTCACTAAAGCAAAGAGCAGTGTTTTTCCTATTTTCTTATTAAAAAGTTTCAGAAGTTCTCCCTTCCTTGGGGGCTTAGTCCATAGTTAACTTTATTGTATCAACAGTAGTAGAATTTTATGAAAGCTGCTGCTACCCTAAAGGGATTTCCACTCAGGCAAATGTTTCCTGACCTGTAGAACTTTGGTGTGGAAGCATGAGCATGACAGGAGGAAATATCAGATGAAGATGGCTCTTCAGCTTGGCTTCTATCTCCATGGCTACTTTTCTTCTTCTGAGAGGGGTATCTCTCACCCAGATGGGAAAAATAATCTGTAAAAGAATCAGGAAATCTCTAGTGATCTTTAGTTACATAATGGGGAGAACCCAGATTTCCAGTCAAACAAACCAAAGTTCAAATTCAAACTCTGCCACTTGCTAGCTAGATACAGGTCACTATTTAAATTCAGTTAATTTTACATAAGATTGAATAACTAATTTCTTAGTTTCACGTATAACATTTCAAACAGTCAATAATCTAGTAGAATGGATAGACTACTTCCATTACATGAAAATTATATGAGTGATTAACAATCCATAGAAAATCACTTTACCAAGGAGCTGGGCAGTGGCACAATAGGCTGAGTACATGTTACAATGCACAAGGACCCAATGTCAAGCTAACCAGACCTCACCTTCAGGAGGGAAGCTTTGTGAGCAGCAAAGCAGTGCTAAAGACCTTTTTCTCTTTCTGTATTTAATTTCCTTCCTTCTGAATTTCTATCTCTATCCAATAAATAAATAAAATATTAACTTAAACATTTCTTGAAATTAAATTGCAGCTGAGCATTTTTTTTAAAAGTTGCTTCATACCTATCTTGTTTCTTTACTTGTCAAGTGCAATCACATAGGATATCATCTATATAAAGTATGTTTTGCAATATGCTTTCTCAGCTGCATTCTTTTTTTAATTTTAATTTTACTAGTGATTGAATATGATCAACAAGGTTATTGGATAAGAAGGGTACAATTCCACACAACTCCCAGTACCAGAGTTCCATATACCTTCCCCTTCACTGGAAGGGCCCCTAGTTTTTATCCCTCTGGGAGTATGGACCAAAGAGGGTGCAGGAGATGGGAGGACTGGATTTTGTAATTGCTTCTCTTCTGGACATGGGTGTTGACAGTTGAATTCATACCCTCCCTTGTTTCTATCTTCCCCCAGTGGGTTACAGCTCTGGGGAAGTGGGGCTCCAGGATACACTGGCGAGGTCATCTGCCCAAGCAAGTCAGGTTGGCATCAGGGTAGCATCTGCAACTTCTTGGATTATTAACAAGTACTGTATGTTATTTCAAAATAGTGATCTCATTTGATCATTTCTGCAACCCTAGTCTTTCCTAGCAAAATATGGTGCCCAATAAATATTTATTGAATTTTATTTTTAATTATTTTTAATCCATCTCAGATCTTTCCCTGACTGAAATGTGGATGAAGAGAAAAAGTAACATACTTAAAATATTTATTAATGTGAGAAATAGGAAAGGAGAAAGAAAAACAACCAAAGCATTACTGGCGCATGTGCTGTCAGGGACTGAACTCAGCCCTCATGCTTGAGAGTCCAGTGCTTTATCCACTGTGCCACATCCTGGACCATATAGGTAAGGCCAGACATTTATTGAAAGATTGAAAAGATGGAATATTAGGGAAGGAGGGGGAAGAAGAAATGTTAACAAGTGCTAATTATTTATTCAGTGTAATGTGAAGTACCTTCTTTGAATGATACTCAATTCCCATTTTACTGGTGAAATAAATGAGGTGCAGAAATTCAGGTCAATGTCAATGCCCATGCTCAGCAGAGAAACAGCTACAGAAGTGAGAAATCCTACCTTCTGCTCCCTATAAACAACCTTGATCCATACTCCCAGTGGGGAAGAAATGATAGGATGAAGATAAGGGGACTCTGCACTCTAACTCCATCAGCACCCAGAGAGAGAGAAGGAAAAGGAGGACATATGGAGGTATGTTGGTATGCTTCTAATTCTGCTTCTAAAAACCCCTTCTGTTTCATTTGGTTTAATCCCCCCTGCTTAACACTATTCTATTTACATAACTAAGCACCAGCATGCCTGCATGGCATTGGTTTAATCCCCACTGGTTCATGGTGTCTTTTTGCTCCACCCCCTCTTGTAGTACACCCTGATTTGCACCAGTCACTTTTTGCTCCACCCTCTCTGCGACACATCCTGTTTCCACCCTACTTGGCGAGTATATATAGGATTGTGTTTTTAGTTTAGTTTAGTTTTTAGTTTAGTTTAGCTCAGTTTGGCCGTAGATTGTGCTGCTTTCTGCATGAATAAAGAGATACTGCGTACAACCCAGCCATGAGTCCCTGGTCCTCTGTCTCTGCTCGCGAAGCTAGTCTGACAGAGGTAGGTATGATGCTACGAGTGGCTTTGAAAGGAAGAGAGGATTGAATCAGGAAAAGAAGGGGCAATTATGTACAAATGAGGACAGATAGTTGTAGAGAATATGGTTGGCCCATATCTACAACTTTAGGGGAACTGCAGTAGATTGCAGTGGGGAGAGTGAAGATCCTTAACTCTGGTGGTGGGAATGGTGTAGATTCAACCCCCTGTTGACATGTAATTCTGTAATATAAAAATATAAAAAAGAAAAAAAAGAAATTCAGCTCAATAAATTGGAGGTGAGAGTGTTTTTCAGACACCTATCACAAGGAGATGAGAAATTGTAGTCATATATCAGTAACTTTAGTGTAAACTGTTAAGCCTTCTAAAAATGATAAAAAGCAAATCCATGTAAATACTAAAGCCTTATTTTTCTGAATTCAAGGTCTGTGCTCTCAACTATTATATAATACAACCTCTCAATAATGAGTGAATGGTATTATCCTTGTTTACTCCAACAGACTCTTGTAATAAAAATGAGATAATACATTTGAACACCCACTGTAACTCTAAATACCTATACAAAATGGGCATTATACTGATATACTTGGTATTATTAAGCATGGTACGTTTGCTTAGGTTATAACATAGGCAAGTTACAAGTCTCCTAGACTCTAAACATCTAATCTCAAAATAATACTAGTAGACAAATTATACCATTTATGCCAAAGTAATATATTCAAATTTTATGGCATATCTTTAGCTTCATATAATTAGTAAACATTAATATTGATAAATTTGACATTACCATTATATATTAAAGAAGCAGGAATGGAAATATCTTGGGTCTACAGCTATACCACACTAAATAGGCCCAATCTCATCTGATCTAAAAAACAATCTTAAAAGTGATATATTCAGATTAGAATAAAGAATCTACTTTCTACAATTTTCCTTTTTAAAAAATATTTATTTATTTATTTGGTAGAGACAGAAATAAATTGAGAATGTAGGGAGAAAGAGAAAAAGAGAGTCAAAGGAGGCAGGCACAACCAGTTAAGCACACATAGTACAAAGTACAAGGACCCATGCAAGAATCAGGCTCACCACCTGCAGGCAGGACACTTTACAAGTGCTGAAGCAAGTCTGTAGATGTCCTTTTCTCTTCCTGTCTACACCCCATTCCTCTCAATTTCTTTCTGTCCTATCCAAATAGAAATGGAAAAAATGGCCGCCAGAAGGAGTGGATTTGTAGTGCCTGCACTGAGCCTCACTGATAACCTTGGAGACAAAGAAGAAAGAAAGGGAGATAGAGAAAGAGAGGGAGAGAGAGAGAGAGAGAGATTCCCTCCAGATGGGGACAGGGAGTTTAACTTGGGTTCTTGCACACCGTAACATGTGTGTTCAATCAGGTGTGCCACCACCTTGCCCCTACATTTTTTTTCTCTAAGTCATGATAATTGAAAGGGTTCTTCTTAATCTTTAAATCTATCATTCCAGCTGAATACCTAAGGAAACTGTTCAGCTAGATCAATTCAGCATTTCAACAGCAAAGTTCTAAACAGTCTTCAGCCTCGGGTTTCATCAGAAACTGCTAGGTCTATCAGTTAATGAACCTGTTTTAGTTGAGAATGCCAGGTAAAGATATTGTAAGGAGAGTGCTCCTCAATTTTTATGATACATTGAATGGAAAACCAGTGTTGGCAGCTGTGTCAACACTCCCTTTAGAAATCCAAAAGCAAGTTGTACAAGTTTCCCTAGTCGGGGAATCCTGCTGGGAAATTGTGCAGATGCAGTCACATCTGCCATGTTGCCCACTCAGGCTATTGATAGTTCCCATGAGAGTTGGGACATTCTCAGAGAGCCTGTTCCACCATGTTGTGCCCTCAGGGCATTGTCAATTCCCCGAAATAGTTGGAGTGCTTTGGTTACTCCTCCTCCTTCCGATTCCCGCTAGAGTTATTATCCTACCCTGGAGTGCTATGGCTACTCCTCCCCATTGTCATTCTCATGAGAGCTATTCCCATAAAAGCCCTTCTTCTTCCACACCTCACTCTCTTGCTGGCCCTTCACTTCAGTGGTTAGATGCAGAGAAGGTTGCTGTGCAAGGTGGCCATTTTTGCTACCTCTATGTGACCCAAACTGTTGCTCTCTCACCCAACTCTGAGGTGCCAGAGCAAATAAAGGATTGTGTTCCCTTTCTGCTCCAAACCTTCTTTTTCTGTGTCCTGCCACTTCTGCAAGTGACACCTGGCACCCAACAGAACAGAGAAGGCAAAACGTTTACAATCTTGTGGATGCAAGGGAATAGAGAAAAAACAGTCTTGTATATCAATAGCTATGATTGGAATTCCCATGGGAAGTGCAGAAGCAAGAGGAAAACCCCTTTGGGGGGAGCCCGAGACCTGCATGGTTTTATTTACCGCACGGAGATCTTAGAGGAGGCACCATTTTCCCGAGTACTTTTTAATCACAAAGACAGGAGTATTCCATGGGCTTCAAGAATGACAAATGTGTCCCAAGGACAACTGCTCTCGGATGAGCTCTTTTAAAATATCTAGCTTATCCCTAGGCAAAGGTCACTGTCCCACCCAGACAGGCTCATTAGAAAGCTAGTCTAAGCAGGGAGTTTGGTTACGAACAGTGGTAGTTAGTATTGGGTGTGCTGATTAGATCTAGTCTCACAGGAGCGGGTGTTATGCTCTGCAGAGGCATCTGTGGATATCCTAACATCAAGACATTCCAGAAGATCCTTACCCAGTAGGTTGGTGCTAATATCAGCTACCAAAGGGCGGAAGTGTCCGGTAGTCCCTTCAGGGTCTTCCCACATGAGCAAATCTCGTGTGAGAATGGCTTGGATCAACCCTCCAACTCCGTGTAAACAGGGTCCTGGGAGGAGTTCCCAATTTTGGGGAATCTCTGCTTGCCTTAAAATCATTTTTTCTGCCTCCGTATCAATCAGACATTGAAAAGGAATTGCCAATCCTTACTTTCATAGTAGGGTGACCTCGTTCTAAAACAGGAGTAGTCCACAAAATCTCAGGCCCTGAATTTGTACCATTCAGGGGCGTGCCATCTTTATGAAACTTGGACCAACAATCTCTCCTCCAATGAAAACCTTTCTGACATCTAGGACAAGGTGTTCGCAGCCTCTGGCTCCCTGACTGAAGGCAGGGTTGCCCTGACTGGATGTGTGGTTGCCCTAACTGGAGGCGTGGTTGCCCTGACTGGAGGCATGGTTGCCCTGACTGGAGGCATGGTTGCAGCTTATCTGGACATTGGTTACGCCAATGCCCATGGCGACTGCACTGAAAGCAGGCCCTGTTTTGATTATGTGGGGTAACTGCATAAGCCTGTGTCATTATGGGTGCCCCATAAGAGCCTGGTCTAAGTTCATGTGTTGCTAAAATCCAATTATCTGGGTGTTGGTGTTTAAGACTGAGGTATGCCTGACGGAATTCTGGAATTGTGCCATCCCAGACAATAGAACGCAGGAGGAGAGAATGGACTTCAGGATTAAAAATATTTCTCTATAAGGTTGACTGCACCCTGGCAATGAAGTTAGCTAGGGATTCATCAGTTTCTTGGCTAAGGGAGTTAATGGGGACTGAGGCCTCTCCTGTGGATGGGGTTAACCTCTCCCATGCTTGTGTTGCGCAGATGCGTACCTGTTCAAAATAACCAGTTGGAAACTTGGCTTCTACCTGCTGAATTCCAGTTTCAAACTCTCCCGCTCCAAACAATGCATTAAAATTCCATTCTAGCTGTTTGTGACTATTTTTCTGGGATTGTTTTGAGCATTCATCACGAAAGCATGCCTCCCACTGCAGGTAGAGGGGGTCTGGGAGTGCAGCAAGAGCTGAGTCCCTCCAAACTTGGGGGTATTAAGGTGCTGGAAAAAGCCTCGTAAAGTGGACTTGGTCCATGGGGCATGAACCCGTCCTCCTTCACTGCCTGCCTGAGTTCGCTGAGTTCTTTGGAGTAGTATGGGTGCCACCCCTGAGGGTTTTGTTTATTGGGGGCCAAATTTACCGGGAAGGTGTGGACTTGGTTTGATGACGAGGTATCAGTGGGGGAAGGAGTCACGGAAGTGGAAGCTGCTGGGGAAATGGCTGCCAGAGAAACCGAACAAGTGTCTGCTGAAACAGAAGTCTTGGGACAAACTGCAGAAGAATTAGGGTGGTTAAGTGCCGAGAACATCTCTTTTAACTTTTGTATCTCAGCCTCAAGGTCTCTTAATGATGAGGTATCAGTGGGGGGAGGAGTCATGGAAGTGGAAGCCACTGGAGTAGTGGCTGCCAGAGAAACTGAACACGTGTCTGCAAAAGCAGAACTCTCGGGGCAAACTGCAGAAGGCTTAAGGTGTTTAAGTGCCGAGAACATATCCTTTAACTCTTGTATCTCAGCCTCAAGGTCTCTTAACCTTTTGGCAGGGCACCTTATACATATGGTGAAAGTTGCAAACATAGCCAAGAGAACCCACAGTGCAGCTCCAATTAAAGCATCTCCAAGATAGAAAGCCTATCCCATGAGAAAAGAATAGAATGTCTGGAATGCCTCCTGGTAAAACAGAAGGAAACCCATGGTGGCTTCAGTCAGGCAGCTGTTACTTACCTGTGTCTGGGTGGCTTTTCTGGACCTCAGGCCAGGCCGCCCTGCCGGGCGTGAGTGTGGGACACATTGGGCACCAGGTGTCACTTGTGGCAGTAGCAGGACGCAGAAAAAGTAGGTTTGGAGCAGAAAGGGAACACAATCCTTTATTTGCACTGGCACCTCAGAGTTGGGTGAGAGAGCAACAGTTTGGGTCACATGGAGGTAGCAAAAATGGCCACCTTGCACAGCAACCTTCCCTGCATCTAACCACTGAAGTGAAGGGCCAGCAAGAGAGTGAGGTGAGGAAGAAAGGCTTTTATGGGAATAGCTCTCATGAGAATGACAATGGGGAGGAGTAGCCATAGCACTCCAGGGTAGGATAATAACTCTAGTGGGAATGGGAAGGGGGAGGAGTAACCAAAGCACTCCAACTATTGCGGGGAATTGACAATGCCCTGAAGGCACAACATGGTGGAACAGGCTCTCCGAGAATGTCCCAACTCTCGTGGGAACTATCAATAGCCTGAGGGGGCAACATGGCAGATGTGACTGCACCTGCACAATTTCCCAGCAGAGTCCTGAGATTTCTACACAGACATGATGTGCTTTGACCTAGAATACATCCCTCTCTCCATTGTCATTGGTCATCTCCCTCAGGAACAACACAGGAGACCCCTTTGTAGGCCCCCCATAGGACCTTCCCCTCAATGTGGATCAACAATGGTAGAGAATGTTTCATCCTCCAAAGAGAGGCTGTATAACATACTCTATCTACCACCTGAGGAAGCTGGGTTCTGAAATTGGGGCAGCTTGGAACGTTCCTACTCATAACCACATAATGTGAACTCAGACCTACAGGGATGCGGAGGTCACATAGGCTCCTAAGCTGAATATGGGCCTCAGATCAGGTCAAATCAATGGGGTTTACAGTCAACAATATTTATATACCTTTCCCATATTTGGGAGCTACTCACTTCCCTAATTCAGCTTTCTAGCCCTTTTTCCAGCCATGACATCATATCCCCAGACAATAATTTGGGTCCACCTGCATATCAGAGGTCAGCATCAAGAAAAAACTAGTACAGTCATGGGCCCTTTGGAATATAATTAAAATAGGCCTACAAGCTATCTTCAAAAGATAGACCCCAAATCTTCATCGGCACTATTACACCATTTAGATTCATGATTAGTCAACAATTTGTTCTGCTTTATGTTTTAACTCTTTTTTCAGCCACCAGGTTCCAGATGCTAGCATGATGTCATCCAGACTTCCCTGGGCAGACGACCTCACCAATGTGTCCTGGAGCCCACTTTCCCTGAGCTCTGCCCCACTAGGGAAAGAGAGAAACAGACTGGGATTATAGATAGACCTGTCAGTGCCTATATTCAGCAGGGAAACAATTACAGAAACCAGACCTTCAACCTTCTGCATCCCACAATGACCTTGGGCTCATACTCCCAGAGGGTTAATGTTGTTAAAATTCGGGAAGCTCTAGCTGGCCGGGTTAGTTTCATGGGCAGGTAACAGAGAAGCGGAGATAACGGCTGGGCAGGGAAGCTGTATTTCTTTAATCAGGAACAACGATTCATAAACTAAGACAAACTAATCACCAAACAGAACTCTGCTGTCTCTTTGTGGCGGCACAAGCACTCTCTCTTACTCTGCAACTCAGGAACCCTCTAACTCTGGAACTCTGAAACTCTTCAACTGTGGAACTCTCTCTTACTCTGTAACTCTCAAAATCTGGAACTCAGGAACCCTGGAACTCTGGCGGGGTTCCTAGGGGCGGGGCCAAGCGGGCCTGCGAAAACTAACTGGACTGATCTAATTCTTTTGGTGGGGGAGGGCTAGAACAAATCAATGTAAAGCATACGACAGGTTAAAGAATAGGAAAGTTATCAAGGTAGGGGATGGGTTGTGGGAATTGTGTGAAGTTGGACCCCTCTTATCCTATGGTTTTGTCAGTGTTTCCTTTTTATAAATACAAATTTTTTTAAAAAGGGAGAGAATGTAACATAGCATACTACTTGCCACATGGCAAGTGTTCAGTAGTGATGGGTTTTACCTTATTGTTAGGTATCAAAAATGGCCTCTGTAACCTCATCTTTGGACTCAAAAGACAAGACGTCTCTGTCCCAAATCTCCAGCAGGATTTCCTTCACAATAAAGCCCTCTGATTTCCCTCAGGTGCAATCTGATCTCTTCCCTCCCTTGACTCTCCTAACCACTGTTATTCTACCTCTCTAGACCTATTCCACACACACCCCAAAGCAGAATAATATCCCTATCCTTCCTCAGTGGATGTAAGGCAGCTTAAATAATTAACCATTATAAGGTGCTTTGAAAAGAGAGTGCAAAACACCATAAATCCCCAGAATTAATTCATAAAATCAGTGGTGGGTTTGACAATTTCATATGTCATATTTGTTCAGCTGTGAGAAGGGTGTACAACGTCAAAGTTTGGAGTGTGGTCCAAATCCCCAAAGACCAAGGATTTCCTGCAATTCTATATTGTCTCTGTTGCTTAAGACTAAGATTATAAAGTTACAATCTCCTAAATACATTATTAGGAAGAGTTGTATTCTATTTTACTTTTAAATCTCTCCACTACCTGAATGGATATCTCAGTGTTGTAAGACAAATACTGAAGTGAAAAGCCCACAAGAATCAGAGTTAGCAGAGCTTCATTCGTGTTCTGGCTTGATCTCTTTTATTAGGAACATTTTCGCTCATTATTGAATCTATCTGGGTTTCATTTCCTCCCCATAAATTAAAAAAAAACTAATTGTTATGTGAGTGGATTTAATTTGTACAATGAACTCATTCATTCATTAATTCAAATTGTCCATTCACCAAAAAAATTTACTAAGTTCTCTTGTGCCAGACTTGTATAAGTCAATAGTAATTTTTTTTAAAGCATGTCTTAGTCTTAATAGTTAAATGAGGCAAATTGATTATTGCAATAGGATGTACTAAGATCTTTACACTCCAAGAGTGGTTCATGGACCACACCAACAGTATCTAGAGAATTATTAAAAATGAAGAATCTTGATTTAGCCTCATACCTGCTAAGTCAGAATGTGCTTTTTCCACATGGTCCAAGATCATACGAATTCAAGCTTAGGATTCAGGGGACTGGGGAAAGCGCTAACATTGAAAACAAGGCTTGAGGATATGTAATCACTGACTTGTTATCTAGATGAGTGGGGCAGGTAAGCAGTAAAGGAAGGCTGGTATCAGCTTCTAAAAAATAATCCAAAAGGAGGAATGTATGCAAAGGCACAGAGGCATCGCTCAGCATGACATCTTCAAGGTATTTTAAATAACCCAGTGGTTTAACATTGTGATTAGAACTAGTTTTATCAGTAAGGTGATGTTGGGTGGGGGAAAAAGCATACTTATGGTTATGCAAACAACAGCTATGCCTAAAGCATCAGAGGTCCCAGCTTTGATGCCCTGCTCCACCATAAGCCGGAGCTGAGCAGTGTTTGGGGGTGGGGGAAGAAAAGAAAAATAAAAAGAAATTGTGGTGAATATATAAAGTGATGCTGACAGTTAGCTGTCCCCGAGTGCCTTTCTAAGATATTTTGTTATGCAACATGCATCTCAGAGTGCATTTCAACACCAGCTTTAATCACAACTGTTCCTTCATGTAGTGCAGCCTCTAAGTATTGTTGGAGATGTCTTGTCAGTAAACTGATTTGCATTTGTAGTTTCAGATTAAAATCTGAACTATGTGTTCTCTTTCAAACATGCTTGGTATGTTGAAGACGTACAGAGCTGAAGAAGGAGAAGGAGGAGGAGGAGGAGGAGGAGGAGAAGAAGAAGAAGGGAGGAATAGAGGAAGATAAGTAAAGGGAAATAAAAGAGAATGTAAGGAAAAGAAAGACATATTTATTCAAAGTAGTCTTTCCTGAAGCTTTTGTTAAGTCTTTGCCACATCTTGGATGAAACTTGAAAGAATAATAAGCCAAAAAGAGAAGGTTGAACTTAAGAAATATAGATAGTATTTTTACTCAAAGGTTGAACTTAAGAAATATAGATAGTATTTTTACCTTTAGGTTACTGATTATTAAATAATTTTTCTGTTTTATATCTCAATGCTTTTCATTCACCATGCTGCAGATGATATCATGACACCAACCTGACTTTCTTGAACAGAGGACCTCAATAATGTGTCCTGGACCACCACCTCCCCAGAGCCCTACCCCACTAGGGAAAGATAGAAACAGGCTGGGGATATGGATTAATGTTAATACCCATGTTAAGCAGAGAAGGAATTTTAGAAGCCAGACCTTCCACCTTCAGCACCCATTAATGATCTTGTGTCCATGCTCCCAGAGGTATAAAGAATATAGAAACTTCCAATGGAGGGATGATATATGGATCTCTGGTGGTGGGAATTATATGGAATTGTACCCTTCTTATATCACAGTCTTGTCAATCATTTTTAAATCACTAATAAAATTACATAAAAAAACAAAGATAGTAATGAAAAACTCAAAGGGACCCTTAGACTGGCTGTGGCATATTGCACCAGAGCAAAGAACTCTGAGAAAGGAGGGGAAATGATCGGATGGAGGTATGTTGGAGTCCCTGGTATATGATAGTGGAAATGGACCTGGCATGGGATAAAGAGTGGTTTGCAGTCACTAATGAGAAGATGAGCAGTTGTACTTATGTGTCAACAACTGTACTACAAATCATTAATCCCCTCAGTAAAGTGGGAAAAAAATTAAATTTTTCAAAAGGTTGATAAATTTTAAAAAACAACATTATTCCAATAGAAGTAGAAAAATCAGTTCTGTTGTTCTTGTTCTTTCCTCCTGACAGATTCTCAGCATAAATTATGATATTGGAAACAAGTTCTTTATTTTCAAAAAAACAAAAGAAGACAAAATACATGTTTGTCAAGTATAGTATTTCTCCTGTGTACTTCAAGCCTCAAGGCACTTAACCAGGTGTGTCACCCACCACCGTTCAACCCTCCCCTCACATTCTCTACTTTTAAAATACTTCTTCTTCTCCCTAGAAAACCTTTGTCCTCAGGAAAGTTCTCACTTGCCAATATGGAAAGTTATCACAACTCGATTCTACTTAGGGTCTAATATATGTTCTCAGCAATTTTTATTCACTCTTTTGTAAGTACTGGGAATGCAACTGTATTATCTGAACTTAAGTTGTTGTCATTGGCTATTTATTTTCTAGAGAACCCACTCTATAGCATTATTAATTTATTTATTTATTTATTTATTTTTGCCTTCAGGGTTATTGCTGGGTCTCGGTCTCGGTACCTGCACCAATAATCCACTGCTCCTGGAGGCTATTTTCTGCCCTTTTGTTGCCCTGGTTGTTTTATTGTTGTTGTAGTTATTATTGTTGTGGTTGATATTAGACAGGACAGAGAGAAATGGAGAGAGGAGGGGAAGACAGAGATGGGGAGAGAAAGATAGACACCTGCAGACCTGCTTCACCACCTGTGAAGAGACTCCCCTGCAGGTGGGGAGCCCGCGGCTAGAACCAAGATCCTTAAGCCGGTCCTTGCCCTTTACACAACGTGCCTTTAACCTGCTGTGCTAATCTTCATGCTGATTGTCTCATTTTAACCTCAGTCAGAGCTCTGTAAATCAACAAGATTCAAACTTAATTTTAAATACAGGTTCATTATCAGATTGATTTGATTCTTCATTTAACAAATTTTCATTGATCTATTATAGTACTCTAGACACCATTCCATGTAAGATACCACCCCACAATCTAATACATTTGTAAATTCTGGAATGAATTAAATACTTTTCTTTCTTAATTCTTTTTTAATCTGTTTTAAATTTTTATTACATCTATTTATTTATTGGATAAAGATACCCAGAAATTGAAAAGAAAGCAGAGGTAGAGAGGGAGAGAGACACACATCTGGAGCAGTTTCACACTTGTGTAACTTCCCCCACTGCAGATGAGGACTAGGGGCTTAAAAACCCTAAGTTCTTGCACATTTTAACATGTGTGCTCAACTAGTTGCTCCACAACCCAGCCCCAATTCCTTTTTTAAAGTACTTATTTACTGTAAAGACAGAGATAAATTGAGAGAGGAAGGGAATTTGAGGAAGAAAGAGAAAGAGAGTAACCTACAATATTGCTTCACTGCTCACAAATATTTCCCCTTGTGAGTGGGTACCAGGGGCTTGAACATGGATCCTTGCACATGGTAAAGTGCAGTCAACCAGATACACCACTAACTGGCCCCTAATAATCCTTGACATCTGTTCTCCCAAAATCTTGGATTTGGTTGACCTTTACAGTCCTGTCAACTGTCATTTGCCCCAAGACAAGGAATTCACTCAGGGCACAACCACAGCTGGACTTTTCTTGATCACCTCTATTAAAGGAGAATTCAAGTTCTGACATGGATATTGTTTAAAGTTTCCATGTCCTTAGGTAAAATTTCCCTGCTGAATATTCTGCTTTTTCCCCACTGTTCCTTCAGGAGTATTATCTTTCAATTTTTATCATTTTTCCCATAAAAACCTTTCATTTATTTTCATTCTGACCTCTAGTCAACATTCCATATCCCAAACTCTCACTTCAGCCCTCAGAGAGCCCAACTCAGAACAGTGCTGTGCAGTCACTAAGAACTTTGCCTCTGGAGTCACTCTTCTAGGTCTGAATTCTAACCTGTACTCAATGGGTTCTCTCAGATAAATCATATTATGTTTTGGTTTCTTTTCCTACAAAAAAATAAAACATACAGTACTGCCTACCTTCTAGAGGAGCTAAAAAGATCAAATGAGTTGACCCATATTAAATGTTTAGAAGAGTGCCTGGCATTTTTAATCTCAAGGATGTTCTAGCTATTATTTTTATTATTAGGCATATGGTAGACACTGACCAACATCCTGAAAAAACAGAGAAAGCTCTTTTGTGGCCTTTGCCCATGAGGATATATCTTATTTTTTTTATTAATGATTTAATAATGATTAACACGATTGTGGGATAAGAGAGGTACAATTCTACACAATTCCCACCACCAGAGTTGCATATTCCATCTCCTCCTATTGAAGGTTCCCTATTCTTTATCCCTCTGGGAGTATAGACCAAAGATCTTTGCAGAAAGTGGGAGATCTGGGTTCTGTAACTGCTTCTCCACTGGACATGGGTATTGACTAGTCAATCCATATCACCAGCCTGTTTCTATCTTTCCCTAGTTGGGTAGACTTCTGGGGAGGTGGTGTTCCAGGACACAATGGTAAGGTTGTTTGCTCAGAGAAGTCAGGTTGGCATCTTGATAGCATCTGCAAATTGGTGGCTGGAAAGAATTAAGATACAAAGCAGAAAAAATTAATAATCAGGAACCTAAAGGTAAGAATATAGCAAGTGAGATTTGGTGTCGTCACGTTGGAAGAAGCTAGGAAGTCTATTTTAGATATATGCAAGGGTCTCATGACTTTACTAATTTTTGCCTAATCCACACACTAACATCCAGGTGGGCTAAAAGTATACATTAGGTATACTTTCTAAGAGGCCCATAACTTCACTAATTTTTGCCTGAGCCTGATAGCTTACATGCAGGTGGGCTAAAAGTGTTGTCTGGGAAGATGGTGTAAGAATGGGAAATGGAACTAGAAAACTGGATCAGGGAAGAGAATAGCTCCCAAATATGGGAAAAGTATATAAATACCATTAGCTGTAAACCTCATCAATCTGACCTAGGGCCTATGTCTAGTAAAATAAGTCTGTGTAACCTCTGCATCCCTGTCACTCTGAAGCTGCATTCCATAGCTATATCTAGGAATATTCTAGGCTGCACTCATTTCAGGACCAGTCATCCTCAAGTGGCAGAGTATGTTGACTTGGGCTCCCTTTGGTGAGTGGGAAAGTTTCTACTATTGTTGTTCTACATTGAGGGCAAGGAAAGACATACTCTTTCAACTACTATGGTAGCTATGTCTGAAGGAGAAAGATACTCTGTAATTATAAAAAGAATCATTTTGTGTAGAGTCCACAGTCTGGATAAAATGCTCCTAAAACTGGGAATGACATGGGAAGATCTAGGCATTCAGGAACTACTTCATAAAAAATTAAAAATAAAGAGGTGATGTTCACATGTCTGTGCAAACAGTGAGCAGAGGTTTGACATGAAATCAAGTTCAGTCTATGAACCCAGTCTGCTGCTACTCTATCCTCAATAATTATATACACTAATGGTGATGTACATTTTTAACACAAAATTGTAGATACATTTTTTTTCACTTTAATTTTGTTTCTTTGTTGTTATTTCAAAAGTTATCACTAGGACCTGTGGACACCATTCCCAGTGAGTAATTTTTCTTTATTTTTGAGGTAGAGGGTGAGTTGAATAGAGAGATAAAGAGGGAGTTACACAGATAACTGAAGCACTATTTTATTGTTTGTGAAGCTTCACCTCCAAAGGAGGGAACTGGGGGCACTTGAACACAGGTCCTCCCTCACACATAGTCCCCGACCTGAGGGGGAATTGCTTTCAGCTTCTGTCCATTGAGTATTATGTTGGCTGTAGGTCTGCTATATGGACTCCACTGTCTTGAGGAACTTCCCATCTATTCCATTTTTTGTAGTGTTTTGAGCATGAATGGGTGTTGGGATTTTGTCAAAGACTTTCTCTGCATCTATTGAGATAATCATGTGGTTTTTGGTTTTGCTTTTACTGATGTGGTGAATAACATTCATTGACTTACGTATGTTGAGCCAGCCTTGCATTCCTGGGATAAATCCTACTTGGTCATGAGGAACAATCTTTCTGATATACTCCTGTATCCAGTTGGCCAGGATCTTGTATCCTCTCCTTTGCCTCATCTTTGATAGAACTTGAAGGAATTATGCTAAGTCAGAAGGATAAGGATGAATACTGGAGGAATACTGGGACTTAATAAACGAGAAAAAAAATGGCATAACTTGGGACCTTGGAATAGGCATGATCTATTGCAAAGGCTGGGAAGGGTGATGTATAGTGGACAGAGGGAGGAGGTGGCACTCTATGAGTGTTGGGGCATAATGCATGAAGCCAGAAAAGGATCTAAATTGGTGGTGGGAGTTGTGCCCAAGCACATATCATGGGAAGAGAAGAAATTGTACTTATATGACAATTGTCTTACAAGTAATTATTTTTCCCAATAAATTAACAAACAATTTTCATTTTTGTCCTGAGAATTTCCAAGATAGAAGAATTTAGAAGACACAATATGAACTGTTATCAAAACACTGAAATTAGTTATTAGAGAAGTATGTCTGATTTTTTTTAAACAAATTCACTTACTTTTCTTAGATTCTGTTTACTGTAGCATAAAATGGAGCCAGTAAGATCTACACCCAGAGGGATCCTTCCCTTCTGGCATTACATTGTTTTCTGTTCTCTGCTGCAAAAAAAAAAAAAAAAAAAAAAAAGGCAGACAGCTTCAGCAAAGAACCTAACAAAAGATGTTCAGTAATTTTTGTAGTCCTTTCATTTCAACTACACTTTATACTTCTAAAGACAAGAAGGACAAAATTCTCCTAAAGGTAGTTTAATAGTTAGCTTTTATTTTCTTTCTCCTTGAATACTAACTTATTAACATACCTGCAAGCTAGATATTATACTTCTTTACAGATCACGTTTTCAATGCCATTTACCTTAGAGAAATTCCACATTTAAGCTGTAGTTTATTAATGAAGCCAGAATGCTTTATTTTGGTTTAAAATTTCTACTTCTCACAAATAGGTATGTGTTCCTGGACTGTTAACCTATGTTATTTTATCTTGATTTTCCCAACATAGTTATTACATCTCTCATAGAAATAGCATGAATAAACAAGAGAAATGTACGTTCAGCACAGATTTTCTTTTATTTCCTTCATGAATAAAAAAGAGAAAAAAATTCTCCCTGCCCACCATCAGTTAGATAGTGTTCAGGAAAGAAAAATTAAGATAACAAAAAGAAGAAATTCTAAAAAGTTAGCTTTTAAGTAAAGAAACATTCATTATTAATTTTTTTACTCCAACTACTGTAAACCGTGTAGGAATCTGAGCTGCAAAGCTACCCATTAAACTGTCTGTCCCTTCCTGTTTAAACAAGGCCCCTCTTGGGTCATGGCTGCCTGAGCCTTCATGGGTCTGAGTCCAGGAAGGAAGACGTTTCTACGGTAACCACTCAAATCTTCTCTGGAGGTTCTCTGGGAGAGGCCAGGATTTGGTGCAAGTGGCAAACTCCAGCTCCCTTGATAATACACAGAAAGGTAGCAGCCATGATGTCGAAGCATGACTAGAATGAGGGCATTCAAGCGTGAAATCCCTTTCAATCAGTCGTTTGTTTGCTTCGATGGAGAATTCATTTTGTGCAACTCTTTTGAGAAATGGCCCAGCTAGGTTCAGTGATGTATAAATAACAAATGTTGCAAAAGGAAAGATATTTTAGTCATTTGTGAATGTGGTGTGGGTGGGTTGTTGGCATCCCATTGTAATTTGGTTTAAGTCTTTAGAAAACTGTAGAGAATAGCCCAATAACCTCATTTTATAAGTTGAGAGACTGTGAGGGGCTGTGGAAGAAGGAGGGAAGATTGGTCAAGTTACAGAGTGAGGTAGTTGATATCAAAACATGCCTTAAACTCCTAATGAATAAGGTTTGCATTGTATAATTGTGGCCATTATGGTAGTGTGCTAAGTACTCCAATGGATAGTTGGACAAGAAATAGTAAGGATCTGAGTTCATCATTTACAAAGAAGACATAGGGAGAGCTTGGGCTAAGACTCAAAAATGTATAAAACTTGATATTAGTTATGAAGTATTGAAATGTGTTGGACACTTTATTAGCTCATTTAAACTCCACAGCTAACCTCTTAAATGGATACCATCACCAGTCACATACCTTTTATTTAAAAACTTACAAAGGTTAGTAACTAGTATGTGGTAGCACAGAATCATACCTAATTTTATCTAGTACCTACATTGATGTTTTTTTTTTTTATTTTGTTTTGTTTTGTTTTACTTCTATTGTCAATTATTTGTTCTGCGCTGCCTTCTGTTAAGTGCAAAAGTCCAACAAGCTGGTAATTAGTGGTTACAGTACTCTACAAAGAATGAAGAAAAAAGCACAGATAAAGGCACAGAAACATGTTATATGCAGTTGCACTGCTGTACCTTTCAGTTTTTAACAGCACAACCAATATAGGGATTATTTAGGAATTAGGAATCTACAGAATTGTTTTATATCTTAAGAACACGGCTTTATTCATAGTGGAACAATCTGAGATGTAGCCAATCTGAGATGTGGTTTAATATAAGAACTTTGGAATCACTTTCTCCCACTGTCACCTTGGCTCTCCATGCCTCCATTTTGATGCATGAAAATGAGAATAATAATCCTTGCTAGTCTACTTTTAGAGCATAGGATTACATGAAACTGAAAGGGAAAATAATCAGAAGTAGCTCCATGCCAACAAAAAGTGAGATTTATCATTGTATTATGACTACATATGATTATAATCTATTTATTTCTTCTAGTTTGATCTTAATACTTTTTTTAAACCAGAGCACTGTTCAACCCCAGTTACAGTGGCACTAGGGATTTAACCTGGGGTTTTCAATGACTCAGACATGAAAGCCTTTCTTCATAGTCATTATGCTATCTCCCCAGACCCTAATAATATCTTATACCTTTCATTAAATTCAAATTCCTGTCATTATTTTGAAAAGAAATATTATTTTAAAGCAAAATCTATTCTCTGACATTAGAGATGTCTGTGAAGAATCACCAGGCAGATCAGGCAGATCCAAAGGTGTGAGCCTTTTTTTTTTCAGCTCCAGATTGTTTTTAACTAAGGAAACAGGACTAGAATTAATTTATTCAGAATATAAATGTTGGGTTCCTTTTCATTTTTTAACAGACATAAACACTGTTCCTCTGGACTCTTTCTGAGCTGACACCACCTGGTTTCTGCTTATTATTTTATTTCACTCAGTTTGGTAAGATGAAATTTTAATTTGTTTCTGCTGAACTTTCTAATGCTGTGAAGTACTGATTACCAAGGAGAATGAAATTTCTCTCTCATTTGGTCAACTAGTTCTACCTGACTCCACTGTCTCAGATGGAAGTGCTTTAAGGAACTAAGGCTGTATGGAATAATCCCTATCCATTGGGAAAAAAAAGCAATATTCTAACTGGAAGTCTTTGTCAGTCAACAATCTATTTTTGTCCCATCAGCTATGAATTTGCTCAAACTAGAAACTTTAGTGTAACCCTCCTCTCCTAGTCCCACATATGGGATCAACCACTAGGCCAGGAGTAGCTTCTCCAGACCACCTCAAAACTGTGTGTCCTTCTCTTCCATTGAATCATATGATTGATATGACCTTCATATCACCACTCCAGGATTGTTTAAACAGCCTTCTAACCAGTTATTCACCTCGACACTATTGCCAAGATAGACTTAAATCATAGACATGGCAATGTTCAGCTCTGCTGATCACTTTCCTCCATTTCCCTAGCAGATAGATAATAAAGCCCAAATTATTTAGCAATGTTCTCAGTAATTTGAATTCTGCATATCTCCATCATATTTAGATAATTTATACCTCGGGAGCAAGTGGCACACCTGATTGAAAATACATGTTACAATTCACAAGGACCTAGGTTCAAGCCCCTGGCCCCCACCTATAGGAAAAAAGCTTTGCAAGTGTCTCTCTGTCCCTTTCCCTATCACCCCTCTCTCCCTCAATTTCTGGCTGTCTCTACACAATAAATAAAATGCAGATACTAAAAAAAAATAATAAATGATAATATATATCTTTAATATTCTGAGATTCAAAAAGTTAGTCCAGAATCAAACATCTCACCACTTAGATGACAGAGCTAAGACCCAAGTTCAAGTCTTCCCAATTCCTTACTTCTTGGCCCTCTGCCACATGGACATTGTTAAATACTGACATTCCTCCAAACGAGCCATGCTTCTTCTACCCTATCATCATCTTTACAACCAATCCTCCCTCTGGAATGAAACTCTAATATTTGGTTCAAATATCACCTTGAGGTGAAACTGAGTAATTACTAAAGGAAAGTGAGAACCAGCCCGGGAGGAAGGAGACTGAACATATACTTTGAAGATCTCTCAGGTAAGCCTCTTTGTCTATAAAGTAGGGATAATAACCCACACTCTTCCTAGCACCTTGAGTTTCGGGGAGGATCAAATGGGATTTTACATTTGAAACCACTTTGAAAACTATCAGTCTTCATATAAACATAAGTTATTATTAATTGTTGTATTAATTAAATAATTAAATCTCAATTATAATAGTGAATCTTAGAAATTACTGTTAATGACTATTAATCAAAATGCATGTTTATGGTAATTATGCCAATTAAAATTCTCAATAGTAATGATAATTAGCAGTGATACTGAGATGTGGCCTGTTAGGTGTGGACTAGGCTGAAACTAGGGAGTAAACATCATAAATGAGAGTTGGCAAAGGGATGCAGAACTAAGCTAATGAAAAAGATAAACAGATGAGCTTTGCTTTTCCCTGCTGAGAGGTGTGCTGTGAGGACAGATGCCAAAACCACCTCTCATGTTATATAAGCATTTACATTGCAATTGTCGAATGTAGGTGTGTGTGTGTGTGTGTGTGTGTGTGTGTGTGTGTGTGTGTGTGTCACCACATTGAATCACTCATGGTACCATAACCATGACATTTCCTAAAATACCTACTCACACATTGTCATGTCTTCTTGACCTGGTTCTCACAAATTATCTTCACTGAGAACTTCCTCAAGTTTTCCTGGAAGGTGAAGCGATGTCTTTCTTTTTTTGTCACTCTTCACTTTCTAGAGACACAATCTACAATTTACTACTCCAGCCCTACTGCGTGCAAACTATCTTTAGGAAGTCACTTAAAAAATCTTTAGACTTCAGTTCCCTTTTTTAATGAATAAAGATAACAGCAACATAGACCTTATAGGATTGTTTTGAGAATTAGAAAAACAGCTAAAACTCTAGAATCAGATGATACATGCAGTAGTCCATTAATGTTTTATTACTGTAAGTACTTATCTCTATATCTACCACTCTGCCTATGAACTCCTTTTTTTTAAAGATATCTTTTTTTAATTATATTTATTTATTTATTAGATAGAAACAGCCAGAAATTGAGAGGGAAGGGGGTAATAGAGAAAGAGAGAGAGACACCTGCAGCCCTGCCTCACCACTTGTGAAGCTTTCCCCTGCAGGTGGGGACTGGAAGCTTGAACCTGGGTCCTCATGCACTGTAATGTGTGCACTCAACCAGGTGCGCCACCACCCGGCCCCGAACTCCTTCTTTTTATGTCTCTCTCTCTCCCCTATACTTATCATGTCACACGTGCTTCTTTCTTTGTTGTTATTAAAATTAAATTAGTTGAAAACTATTCTTTTTTATAAATTTCTTATTTATAAAAAGGAAACATTGACTAAACCATAGAATAAGAGGGGTACAACTTCACACAATTCCCACCACCAGAACTCTGTATCCCATCCCCTCCCCTAATAGCTTTCCTATTCTTTATCCCTCTGGGAGTATGGACCCAAGGCCCTTGTGGGATGCAGAAGGTCGAAGGTTTGGCTTCTGTAATCGCTTCCCTGCTGAACACAGAACGATCCATACTTCCAGCCTGGAAGACTATTCTTAAGGAAACACCATGAACAAGAATAAACTCAATAGGGTGGAAAAGTCATTGACCATGAAATCAGATTTGGTATAAAGCTTTTCTCTGCAACTTGCTTAGATATTTTCTTTGTTCAAGTTATTTTTCCTTCCTTAGACTAAATATTCTCATCTAGAAAATGAAAATAATAACCCTTAGAATAATTCGTTACTAGCTCCATTACGGGGTTGCATTAACAACATAGACACAGAGCTGATTTGTAAACTATAAGGCAGTCATCAAATATAAGATGCTTTGACTATTATTAGACCCATCTGGAAGTTGTTTGAACTTACTGATTTATAGAACCAGTCAACACCTACTTGAATTATACACACACAACTGTTGTCAACTTAAGGATTTTTTTAAGCCCTTAACCTTTTGCATATTGCAAGTCTCCATATTTACCTCCAATTTGAACATTTATGAATTTGTCTTCCCAGAGAGAGAATAATAATAGGAATTAAAATTATAGCTCAGGTTGAAACCATACAAAAGCCTTTCAGTTTCTATTTTCCCTTAAGGGAGTTTCTAGAACCCTCAATAATAGCTGAATTATTAACTGCAGCTAAGTTCACAGAGTTTCTTGAGGTATCAGAAAGCTCAACCTCAGGTTATCTGAGGCTAAGAAAGTGTTCACATTAATATAACAATTAAATATGGAAAAAATAATGCTGGATTAAGAGCCAAAAATTCTAAATTCTAAACTAATTCTGTAGTCTTCCAGTTTGGGTATTTCCCCAGTCTCAACCTTTTCCTATTTCAGTAGCTTGGCATACAATTAATCCTCCTGGAATTAATGACTTGAAACATAAAAATAACTGAATAAATAATTTTACAAAGATAGTTAACCACATTCTAATCATAGAAATATGGAATATAGCTAGAATTAAAAAGTCCTTTGTTAAATCAAATAACTGCTAAAATAACACAATATGCTATATATAGATTTTTAAAAACTTCAAGACTTTGTTCCTCATCATTTTGTGGCTTGTTTAGGCAGTTAGTGACTGCCTGGGTCATTCATTGAACAACACTCAAATGGTCGGTTAATCAGGAACTGGGACAGCTAACATATTTAGAACTCTGGGCCTATTTTTGGTACAGAGTTTTTCATATATAAGTAGTTAAATTGAGGCTCCTCAGATGGCAGTGATGGTCCAATAGAGTAAGAGCAGAAAAGTTACAGGTATACAGTGTCACTTCCTTCAGATTCTACTGGTCAAAGTTCAATCCATGCAGAATCAAGGTTTGGGGAAAAGAGACATTACTCTTTGGTGGGAGGAAAGTAAATTAAAATTGACAAAGGGGCATGGTGGCAGTGAGGCATGATTCTGTGAGGGTCTTCTTTGTGCTGAATTAAAACATTTGCCTTCTCTCTGGGTAATTTAGAAGAAGATAAAGTTAAGATTATTAAAGACATTGTAAAGAGTGAAGGCTTAGGGTGATCTAGGAATAACTCATTCCATGGAACACACAACTTATTAGATAGGACAGAGAGAAATTAAGAGAGGACAGGTAGATAGAGAGAGGGAGAGAAAAATAGGCACCAGCAGATCTGCTTCACAGTTCATGAAGCAGACCTCCTGCAGGTGTGGAGCAGGGGGAGTTGAATCATGGTCCTTGTACTTAGTAATATGAGTATTTAGCCCCCAGTAAAGCACACACTTTACAATTCCTGAAGGTCCAGGTTCAAACCCCCAGTAAACATATGGAAGCACTATAAAAAAAAAATCTTCATTAGTGGTGGACAGGTGCTGTGGCATCTCTCCATCCATTACTGTATCTCCCTCTTTGTCTCTCATGCTCTATATGGAATATAGAGCATATAGAATATATGGAATAGAGTTGGGGAATCATATAGCCATGACTCCCCAGTCAAGCAACCAATAAAAAAGAATTAGTGCAGCCTGGAATGTTCCTAGCAGCAACCACAGAATGTGAGCTCAGACCTACAGGGATGCAGAGGTTACATAGGCTCCTGTGCTAAATATGAGACCCAGATCAAATTAATGCAGTTTACAGTTAACAATATTTATCTACTTTCCCCATATTTGGGAGATACTTTATTCCCTGATCCAGCTTTCTAGCTCTTTTTCCAGCCATGACACCATCTCCCCAGACAATAACTTGGGTCCACCTGCATACCAGATGTGAGGCTAAGGTAAAAACTAGTAAAGTCATGGGCCTCATGGAATATAACTAAAATAGAATTATTAGCTTTTTCCAAAATGGAGACCCCAAATCTTCATCTGCAATATTCTTACTTTGAGGTTCATGATTAGTCAACAATTTGTTCTGCTTTATATCTTAACTTTTTTTCAGCCACCAGGTTACAGATGCTACCATGTTGCCAACTGGACCTTCCTGGGCAGACAACCATACCAATGTGTCCTAGAACTCCACCTTCCCAGATCCCTGCCCCACTAGGGAAAGAGAGAGATAGGCTGGGAGTATGGATCGACCTGACAATGTGTTCAGTGAAGAAGCAATTACAGACGCCATACCTTCCACCTTCTGCACCCCATAATAGTGCATACTCCCATAGGGATAAAGTATAGGTGAGCCATCAAGGGAGAGGATGGCATACAAAGTTCTGATAGTGGGAATACACATGTGTGGAAATGTACCCCTCTTATCCTATAGTTTTGTCAGTTTTTTCAATATTTAGTTTTGTCAAATAATTAAAAATAAGAGAAGGGGGGAGAAAAAGGATGTTAGAAAATACAGATGGGAGAGCCATCATTTATTACCACTATTTGTGTATCTATTATTTAACTGACATTAAGATGATCTAGAATAAGTTTTCAGATTTGTATTTCCTGTTAACTAAAAAAATATATGAAAATATAAAATAAAGAGTACCTGGCAAAAATAAAGTACCTGGAAGATGATATAATAGTATTATTTTGTGGAGCAACTGGCTGAGAACCCAAGTTAAGTGTGCAAGGATCCAGGTTCGAGTACCCAGTTCCCCACCTGCAGGGGGGAAGCTTCATGAGTGGTGAAGCAGTGCTACAGGTGTCTCTCTGTCTCTCTCCCTCTCTATAACCACCTTCCCTCTCAATTTCTGGCTGTGTCTATCCAATAAATAAATAAATATTTTTTAAAAAACTTAAAAAAGAATAGTATTATTTTGCAGTAATAATCAATTTGTGGATACAAGCATTAAACATATATAATGGCTAACTTCAGAAAAGCAGACAACTTTTCCTTTCTAAGTCACACCTACACCTTTTACCACTTCCAGATGTTTTTCCTTTTCCTGTACTTTATCTGGGTCTTGATGGAATTGGAGTTCAGAGACCTCTGATCATCTTCCCCTAATATTTCTCCTCCTCAAAGTATATGGGCTAAAATTCTTTTTCGAGCGCAGGAGGTGGGAGTTCTGGCTTCTGTAATTGCTTCTCTACTGGACATGGGCATTGGTAAGTCAATCCATACCCCCACTTTGTTTCTATCTTTCCCTAGTGGGTTAAGAATTTGGAAAGGTGAGGTTTTGGGACACATTGGCAAGGTCATCTGTCCAGGGAAGTCAAGATGGGATTGTAGTAGCATCTGAAACTTTTTGGTTAAATAGCAGGAAATTATAAAGCAAGACAAAATGATTAACAGGTATCAAAAAGTAGGAATAGAGCAGATGAGAATAGGGAATTTAGCATTGAGAAAACATAGGATGTCCATTTTAGGCATGTTTCTAGGGGCTAATGACTTTTTAGTAGTCTTTGTTTAAGCTCGATAACTAACACGAAGGTGAACTAAAAAATATTGTCTGGGAAGATGATGTCAGAGTTGAGACTAGGGCTAGAAAGCTGGATTGAAACAGAAAGTAGCTCATAAACGTGAAGAACACATATAAATACAATTAACTGTTTACCCCATCCATCTGACCTAGAAACCATATGTATTCATATTTAGCACAGGAGCCTATGGAATCCCTGAGTCCTTGCTGGTCTGCGCTCTCAGTTCATAGTCACAGCTGGGAACATTCTAGACTGCACTCAGATGGAAAAAAACTAAAAATTAATGGCCACTGGGAGAGGTGGGCTTTTCATACAGATCAAAAGCCCCAGTGCCAACTCTGACAGCAAAAATAAGTACAGTGAATTTTAGGTTTCAACTGGTATTAAGAATATGTATTTATAAAGTTCTCATCATGCTTTAGATAGTAGTTCATTGGCATATTTCCTATTGACATAATACTATGCCTAATATAGAATAGGTCTAATTGATAGGATACAGATATAATAAGAATGTCCTTTCAGTGACAGGAACAAGATAATTCTTTAAGATAGATTCTGAGTATGTGAACATTCATTATACATTTCTCTGTACATTAGTGTATGTTTGTAGTTCTCCATTACAAGAATATTTTAAAGAGCTAAGAGAGGTATAGAGCCCTGAATTCAAGGAGCAGTTCCTATTCCTATGTCTCCTCTTGTTTTTCTATGTGCTTTTTGGAAATTCACTGTATTTTCTGAGCTTCTATGTCCTCATCAATACAATAGGGATAATCTCTCACCATCATTTTCCCATGATACCATGAGAGTGAAATGAGTTGAAAGCAAAAACATTCTGTAAACCACAAAAGATTACATACAATAACTGTTTTTGCTATTATCACCACTGATCTTAAAAAGAATTTAGATTACTGGCCCCTGTGGCCCCTTAGAAATAGGGTCTGTTCACACTTGGTCTGCTCCCATGAGAAATGAAGTACAATGGACTCAGAAAGCTCTTTGTGCAGTGAATATGAGCTTGACAAAGAATATAGAGATTATTTTTTAAATCTCACCATTCATTTGTATCTTAATCGAAGTGGGAAAAAATGTTTGCTTCTGGTGAAAATGGAGTAACATATAGATGTAATTTACAATAGCATGAAGACAACAGATATTTAAGGATAAATTTGAAGAGAAAAAAACCTGTGCAACTTCACACACTGGCAACACATTTCTTAGAGATATTAAAGATCTAAATTTACAGAGAAATTGTTGTAATCATATGATGGATGATTCAGTATTAAGATGTGATTTCTCCCCAAATTGTTGGATGCTATCCTAATGCTATCCCAATAAAAATACAAGCAGATTTTTTCCTCAACTAGTGCTTCAACACTCCAGTCTGTTTTTTTTTTCCAGTTAGAAAAACAGAAACAAAAAAGGACCAGGTGGTGACCTACATGGTTGAGCACACCTGTTGCAATGTGCAAGGAACCAGATTCAAGCCCCTGGTCCCCCACAGAGTGTTCTATAAGGAACTTTCACTGAGAGACAGGAAACGGTACCTATGTGTTAACAACTGCACTTTAATCCATTAACACTTCCAAATAAAATAAGAAAGACAGAGACAACAATAGAAAGACACAAAGAATGACCTCATAGGACCATGTTGTCATCAGTAGAGTAGGTGCAGGGCTGAATCTGAATCTGAGTCCTGTCCATGACAAAACAAGTACATTATCAAACCCAGCAGATTTTAAGTTTTTCATTGTGGGAATTAGTGGTTTATAGTAAATAAAGATGGTAAATTTATAAAATTTCTCAGTTTTCTGAATATATTCTAAACCCCCACCTAGGGCCTCCTCCACTGTGCACCAGATACCTGAAAGCCCCACACACCCCATCTTTATTTTGGTGCAGTACACAAAACCCAGTCCAAATTCTACTTTGTGTCTCCCCTTCTGTTCTTATTTCTCAACTACTCTATGAGTGAGATCATCCCATATTCATTGTTCTCTTCCTGGCTTATCTCAGTTAACATGATTCCTTTAAGCTCCATCCAATATGAGGTGAAGAAGGTGAATTTACCCGTTTTTAATAGCTAAATAGTATTCCATTGTGTATATATATCAAAACTTTCACATCCACTCATCTTTTGTTGGACACTTGGGTTTCTTCCATGTTTTGGCTATTACAAATTGTGCTTATACACAAACATACTTATACACAGATCTTTTTAGAAGAGTGTGTTTTATTCTTTGGCATATATCCCCAGGAGAGGAATTGCTGAGCCTATAGTAGGTCCAGTTCTAGCCTTTTCAGAGTTCTCCAGACTGCTCTCCACAAGGTATAGAATAATTTACATTCCTACCAGCAGTGCACAGGGGATCTTTTGCTTCCACAACCTCTCCAGAACTTGTTGTTGCTATTGTTTCAGATCAGTTAAATAAGTCCTGGTAACTGATCAGTGGGATGACAGATAGTATAGCCAGATCATCTTCATATCCCTTAGAACCCTTTTTTAGACTTAAATCCAGAATTTATTTATTAGTAGTTAATATCACCTTTCTCCACTACCTCCCTCCCTCCATTTATTCTCTGCCATTTTAGAACTGAGTTAAGTATTGTTCAGGTAGTCAATACTTCTTACCTCAAGTATCACTGCACCACTACTTTTACATAGCTAGTTGTGTAACCACAAGGGAGATACTAAGTCTCTACAGTTCCAGGTTTACAGCAAAGAATAGGGAACCTGATCTCGAATGTCCTTTTCAGCTCTGTTTCCCTTTCAGTTCTATAAATCCCAGGAAAATGATTCAGCAATAAAGAAACATAGATGAGAGTAATGTAATAAGGGCCAGTATAATAGTTCACTTGGATAATGCCCCTGATTTTCCATGTGTGAGATCCAGCTTCTTGGCCTCTACTACAAAGGAGGGAGCTTTGGTGCTATTGCATATTTTCTCTCTCATTCTCTCTCTCTGAGAAAAAAAGTTAATCTGGAGTGATGAAGTCCCATTGATAACAAAGAAATGAGAGTAGGAGGAGGAGGAGGAGGTGGGCTAATCAACCAAGTAACTCTACAATTCTATAACAAACACATGTTCACACAAATGGTTTCCTTTTTACTCTCAGACTGCTTCCAAGAATAGCTATAATACTGTTGTTACCTGATCAATAATTTAGTTAAATATAAGCTAGACAGGTATTAATGAAGCCTTATTGGCCTTATATTCTGGCATGCCTGTCAAGTAGCAATCACATTTCTACTTGGATCATGCTTCCATTCCATCATTAAACTAATATTTGCTAAGCACTTGTGATGCCCCAGATACTTTGCTAGATGCTAAAAATACAATGTTTCGGTGCTTATGTTTTAGCAAAGGAGATCACTAAAATTCTTCCCACTACAGTGCATTTGCTCACCTGTCCCTTCTACCTGGCCTAATCTTCCTCTCCTCTCCTCACTTGACCACCCTACTCTTCATTCAAAGAAACTAAATACTTTATAGAGGAACTACCTCACCACAAACTGAACGAGTTTTCCTCTGATTTTTCTTACAACTTTCTATTCTCTTTCTCCATTGTTTGTATACTACATGTGTACTTTTTTTGTAATTGTTGTTTATCATTGAGTCCTCAACACTTTGGCACATTTATAAAAAGAGTAGATGCTTAATCAATATTTGTTGCCTAATTCAGTGAATGAAGAACAGATCGGGGGTACATGAGTTGAGAGGGAATGGGTAGTAAAGATTTGAAAGAAGTGTTAGTCCCACAAGGTGCTAAGGATTTAGGTAGTTGAATAATGAAGAGGATGGACAAATTCCTCTTCCTCAACTCATGTGCTTTTATCTAGAAAAATAGTCTCCTAACATGAACAAGTTTCTTTTTGTTTAGTTATTCAAACTAAGAGCTATTATACTAGAAAGCCAATTACATGTCTCAAAAAGTGAACTGGATTCTCCAGTGAAAAACAAGCAAATTCTTTAGCAAGACCTCCAACTGTCTGTCTGCACAATGGGTCCACAACTTCACAGGTTTCAATTTTATGATGGTACAGAATCAATATGGATTCAGTAGAAATGATAGTTCAGGTTTCTACTTTGAGTTTTTTTCCTTGGCTAGTGAGTAATAAGACAGTGTGATATTCTAGTGATAATGATGGACAGGGGCAGTGAACTACAGCTGCCAGCCAGCCAGTCATGTGATCGTAACAGTGAGCAATCTATAGAGAATGTTTTTCACTATCAGTACACTGATCAATAAATTACATAACAGATTCTACATTACAAAACACACTGTGATTTTTGCCCTAACTTTGGGCCAATGTAAGTATACAGAGCATACAAACTAGGCCAAATTAGGAGGTTTAGCATTTATCAGAATAGAATCTGTATTTGAGTCACACTAGATCTACCAATTCACTATAAAAAAAAAAAAGTTAATATCTTCCCTGATGATCAGATACATTCTGTTCTTTTCTACTTCCTTATGACACCATTTCCTCCAGTCTCCTTCTATTGAGTTCTCTTCATTTAATTCAAAAGTAACTCAAATATCAGCTCCTCTGTGGAATATTCCCTGGTAAACTATTCTTCCCCCTACATCTATTCCATTCCACATGTTTATGCTTCTTTGTTATGCATGTAAAGCATTCTGATTACTATCTCAGCCTTTGTATATTTTTGTATATTTATACTTCAGTAACTTGTGAGCAACATTAAATCAAAAGGAACTTTGAAGTTTCTTTAATGTAGCAATACCGCCAATAAACATGTGGTAATCCACATGACCTGATCCATTCACAGGAGAGATTAGTCTCTATTGTCCCTTGCTTCCTATGGTGAGCCATTATGAAAGAAAGCTTAACAGTGTCCTCTCAGACACCTTTGAGAATTCATCCTTCCCTTCATTTCTGATGTTCACTTATCAAATATCTGTTGATCACTTATCATATTTGGGATACTTTTCTAGGTACTGGGGATACAAGAAAAAAAATTCTGCCACATAATACTAGTATTTAATTGAATAGAAAAAAATATATCCATGAAGTGGAGGAAAAAAAATCCAGAAAAATATAAAATACAAAGGCCAGAAGATAGTTCATCTGTTAGGGTATATACTTTACCAGGTACAAGATCCTGTTTCTTTTTTTATTATTATTTATTTATTTAAGAAAGGAGACATTAACAAAATCATAGGATGGGGGGGATACAACTCCACACAATTCCCACCACCCAATCTCCATATCCCACCCCCTCCCCTGATAGCTTTCCTATTCTCTATCCCTCTGGGAGCATGGACCCAGGGTCGTTGTGGGTTGCAGAAGGTGGAAGGTCTGGCTTCTGTAATTGCTTCCCCTCTGAACATGGGCGTTGACTGGTCGATCCTGTTTCTAGCCTCAGCACCACAGCCTTGAGGGAAGTTCCAGTGCTGTGGTTAATTGTGTGTGTGTGTGTGTGTGTGTGTGTGTGTGTGTGTGTGTGTGTGTGTGTGTGTCTATCTGTCTATCATCTACCTATCCATCTATCTATCTAATTATCATCAGTGTGTGTGTGTGTCTATCTATCATCTACCTATCCATCTATCTAATTATCATCAGTGTGTGTGTGTGTGTGTGTGTGTGTGTGTGTGTGTATTTATCTGTCTATCATCTATCTATCATCTACCTATCCATCTAATTATCATCATCATATAGTTAAAATAAAAAAGAATAGAAAAGTTGACGGGGCAATAGAACTGCGCATGTGTAAGACTCTAGCATTGAAAAAACAAAGATTTAAAAAAAAAACAAAGATAAAGCATAAAGGTGACTGAGTATGTGTTGTATAGTGGATATTAAGGTGATAGTTCAGGTATTATACTCACAAGACCCTAATTAGATTATTTTGGAGCAACAAGTCAGAGGAAATAAAACAAAGAGGAGGCAGAGAAGTACACTAGCTAGAGGGATCAGCTAGCACCACAGCCCAGAATTGGCAACAATATCAACAACACAAATGGGGAAATACCTGTCCCAGAACTGTGTGTTCAAGGCCTAGTCTGAGGACAGTGTGGGCAGAACAGCGTGAGTGAGGGGAGAAGGTGGTAGCTGAGGAGGATGGAGACAAGACATCAGAACTTACAGAGACTCACTTTTTCTCTGTGAGCCACTGGAAGATTCAGAGATCAGTTACATATTTCATCAGAATTTGTTTGATGGTGATGAAGGGGAGAAATAGTATTAGAACAGGAACAGAAACAGGTAGAGACCCACTAGACCCATGGGTACAATAATCCAGTTAAAAGGTAGTAGTGACTCAGCAGACAGAGTGGAAAGTGTTGTGATCAGAGATGCAAACAAATTCTAAACTGAAATACTTGCTGGCAGGTTAAATGTGGGCATTTTTTTTCAATTTTGTAAATAAAATAATGTTAAATCACAAATAAAAAGAAAAGAAGAAAATGCTGAAAAGACACTTTTAAATCTAAGTAATTAAATGCAATGCTTTTTCCAGATTTATTGAGATATAATTGATAAATAAAATTGCATAAGTTTAATGAATATAATGTGGGGGGCAAGGTGGTGGCACACCAGGTAGAGTATATATACTACAATACTCAAGGATATGTGTTCAAGTCCCCAGCCCCAGCTTTCATGGAGACAGCTTCACAAACAGTGAAGAAAAAATTCAGTTATCTCTTTTTCTTCCCCATGGTATTTCCTCCCCCTCCCTCTACATCTCTTTGTCTCTATCAAAAATGTAAATGTAAAATATATATATATATACATATATATTATATTTTGCCTCCAGGTTTATTGAAGGAACTTGGTGCCTGCACTACTAATCCACTGTTCCTGGAGGCCATTTTACCTCCATTTTGTTGCCCTTGTTGTTGTTACTGTTATTGTTGTTATTGGATGGGACAGAGAGAAATCGAGAAAAGAGGGGAAGACAGAGAGGGGGAGAGGAAGACAGACACCTGCAGACCTGCTTCAACCACTTGTGAAGTGATTCCCCTGCAGGTGGGAGTCAGGTGCTGAAACAGGGATCCTTGAGACAGTCCTTGTGCTTTCTCCATGTGTGCTTAACCCATTGCGCTAACACCCAGGCCCCCCAAAAATATATATTTTAATTGGCATATATGTGTTAATATGTAACACTTTATCTATTGTTTTGCTTTAAGCCACCACACATGAGATCATATATTTGTTTTTCTTTCTCTGATTTATTCACTTAGACTTAAACCTTCAACATCCATCCATGTTGTAATAAATAGAAGACTCTCCTTCTTTCTAAAACTGAATATTTCATAGTACTGTATCTCCATCATCCATTCACTTAGACTCTTACCATATTTTGCCTGTTATGAATATACAATGAACATGAATATTTGTTTTCAGAATTTGATTTTATTTATTTTGGATAAGTACCCAGTAATGACTAAAAATTTAATTAATTCTATATTTATTTTCTTGAAGAAACTCCATATTGTTTTCCTATTTGTATTACCACCAACAGCGCATAAGTGTATTTTCTCCATGGCTCTGCCAACAGTTGTTGCCTCTTTTTGACAGTACTCACAATAACTGATGTGAGATGGTATCACATTGTGGAAAAATATGAAATGTATGTTTGTGTGAAAACAAGGGGAATATAGGACCTTGATTGTGGGAAGTTGTGTGAAATCATTTTAGCATCCAGGTGAAATATCAGGATGGCACATTAGAGAGTATAGAGTTCAGTGAAGAACTCAGTCATAGCTAGAAAAATTAATTTGGGCCTTGTCAGAATTAACAATAGTAGTTCAAGCCACAAGACTGAATGGCATCTTCAAGGGAGGTGGATAAGACAGAGTAGAAGAGAGGGTTTGTGGATGAACCCAGGCTTACTCTGATACTTAGAAGTCCAAGGATTTATTAGAAACCAGCACAAAGAAAGAACAGATAGTGAGCTGGAAGAAAATCCAGGCAAGCATGGCATTTCGACCAATGAAAGGAAAAAACAACTATGTTAATTAGTGGGCCAAATAAAATGTAAGCAGACAATTGATAATCAGTTTTAAGAAGAAAGAGACCGGCATTCTGTACCAGAATAATGACGCCTGATTGTTGGTGGATTACTTGAGGGAAGGTTCTAGAGAGAATGAGTGGGGAACCACTGACAAACTGCATATAAAGCCACCATTTGTGCAGATTTGCCTGTGGCAATTCCAGGATGCACCCATATTCCAGTGTTCTATCTATTAAAATTGTCCCATTCCAGATGATAAGGTATATCAATTTATATAAGGGGGGCTGGATGGTGGCACACATAGTATAAAGCGAAAGGACCCGCACAAGGATCCCAACCTGCAAGAGGGTTGCTTCAAAAGCAGTGAAGCAGGTTTGCAAGTGTCTCTCTTTCTCTCTCCTTCTCTATCTTCCTCTTCTCTCTCAATTACTCTCTGTCCTACCCAAAAAAAAAAAAAATCGAAAAAAAACAGCCACAGGAGCAGTGGATTAATAGTGCAGGCACTGAGCCCCAGGGATAATCGTGGAGGCAAAGATAAAGAAATAAATACATTTATATAATTAATATGGTGATATTTATTATATAAATTGATATTAAATATATAGTGTATGGAATTTTCTGTATATCTGTTAGCATGCATATAACAATATAATTTTACTGGTGTAAATAAATATCAAATTTCTCTCTGAAGAACTCTCTGCGAATGATCATTCTCAGCTGTGGCTATACTATAGAATCACCTATAAATCACACACTGTGTTTTTTTTTATTATCTTTATTTGTTTATTGGATACAGACTATCATAAATAGAAAGGAAGGAGGAGAGAGAGAGGAAGAGAGACAGAGAGACACCTGCAGCCCTGCTTCACCATTTGTGAAACGTCCCCCTGCAGATGGGGGTCAGGGACTTGAACCTGGGTCCTTGTGCATTGTACCATATGTGCTTAACCAAGTGTACCACCACTCGGTCCCAATAGTTTTATGTTGACTAATCTGAGGTTCAGTCTTGGTCTATATTTCCTCCAGGAGAGAGAGAGAAAGAGAGAGAGAGAGAGATCGGAGCACCACTCCACAATTACAGGCAGTACCAGAGAATCAAACTGTTGCTGGATGTACAAGATACGCATGTTATGCTGAGCCACTAAACTTTCAATCATCTCCTTTCTTTAACTAGATATTTTCTCATATCTAATAACTAGAAATTAAAGCTAGTATAAGTGATGCATTCCTCTGATAAGGTTTTCCTGATATCTATCACCCTCATAGGCGAATTCAACTTTCTTGTATTAGGCCCACAGCAAATTTGAACAGAATGCCCCTGGTATAGCATTTCATTCCACCCTGGGCTTCTTTTGTTACTATTATTATTATAAGATATTATTTTTAAATAATTTTCTTTGTGTTTTAATAATAGTTTACAAAATTATAAGGTTCTGAGGTTTAGTTTCACACCCCACCCACCACCAAAGTTTCATGCCTCATACCCATCTAGATAACCACCATAGTTTTCCCAAAATCTGAGTGACAACTGGGCTACATTCTTTTTTTCTTTTTTAAATTCATATGCTTTAATCATCTATACTTCACACATTTTTAAAATACAGAATTATATTAAGACAAAATGGATGGAACCAGAGGTATGCTTTGAGAAATAAGAAGTGAAAAACAACTACTGGATGGTCCCATTTATAGGTCACAATATTGAAACTGTTATTTTACATGAAATCTCTCCAACTAGCCTGCCAGGATCATATCTGTCTGTTTCTATACTCAGTCATTTCTTTCTGAATGAACACTAAAACACATTCAATCTAAAGGGCTTGTGGAAATGCCTAAAATAAGAACCAAAAATTCACAAGTGAAAATCCCTCCTGTAAAATGTGACAGCCCCAAGAATCTCACGCCTAACCTCAGCCTTATTTTGCCCACCCTGATTGGTAGATGTGTACTTGACTTTGGCTCTGAGACCTGTAATTTATGATTCATGCTGAAAGCACATCTGAAACCTTCATCTTTATAGCTCTTTTCTGAGAAAATTACTCAATCTGGCAGTCCTTCTAGCTCAAAGGCCATTTGACAGATCACAATGAGCCAGGCCAGATAGGAAGAGGGAGTGAGCTCTACCATCAAATTGTTGAATGCCTGAAAAATGATGGCTTTGGAATGATGCAGGTTCTCTCTTGTGCATTGCCTAGAGTGAGAAGAAGGTGTTCTCAAAGGGTAATAGCAGTGAGTTCTCTGTGTTCCTGGCTGAGACCCCCAAGCCAGCTGTCTCCACAGCAATCTCCCTGCCAGGTAGAACGTCACAGCTGTGGAATCAGAGATGTTGTGCAAGAGAGGAAGATGGTTTCCAACTCAGCAGAAGAATAAATCTTGGAGAGTGAGCTCAGGATAATGAGCAACCCAAGCAGGGCCAAAAATCATAAAATAAAGTCTACGTGGCAAGAACTAATCATCATAGTAACTGCAAGATCTAGAGAGAAGTGAGTGAGGAGAAAGTCCCTGGGAAGAAGAGTGTTCAAGAACACACATGGAATTCCAATGCTTCCTACAGATGGACATTTACTACAAAACTTTCTATAGAGTGAAGTCATCTATTTATTTATTTACCATTCATTTATGAAATCTTTGCACTTAGCATAATTCTCTTGATCTGCATAAATACCCTAGCTCCTGTTATTATTTCCATTTTAGAAATAAGGAAATTGAATTGCAGAGTGGTTCACAAGTGATCAAAGTGGGGTCGAGGCCCAGGATCTGTCTGAACCAAAACACTTGTCCTGGGTCAGAGTCACCCCAAATCACCTCACAGTCTTCAAAATCCTGATAGAAGTCACTTTCTCTATACTTATCTGTACAATGAGAATAGTACATTCGCTGTGACTGAAATTATCTATATTAAATGATTTGTGTCAACCAAGATTATTTATATTATTTCATTCTTCAATGAGACTTCACACAGTAAATAATACTGTACAGTAATCTAATGTCAGTGAAATTGTACAGAAGAGATTGATTTCTCCACTTGACAAAATTTTATAGCAGGAGACTCTTTTTAAAGTATCTTATTTGTTTTAGTTTTTTGAGAGAGTTGCAGAGAGAGAAAGTCACAAAGAGAAAATACCAGAGCACTGCTTAGCTCTGGCATAAGGTGGAGCTGCGGATTGAACCTGGAACTTCAAAGCCTCAGGCATGAGAGATTCTTTGCATAACCATTATGCTATCTACCCCACCTGGCAGAAGACTCTTAATGGACAAAAAAAAAAAAAATTCCAATATCATATTCAAAAAAATCATTCTTTTTAATAATGCTAATCAAAGTCCTGCCTGAAGTCAGACCTGAGTGGAATAGACAAATCATAAAAAAAAAAAAAAGTCCCTGACCTAAAGGATCTCTGAATCTGCAGAAGTTTGATCAAACATCAGGAGACAGCTCACCCAGTAGAGTGCATTGCTTGGAGACTGAGTTTAAGCCCTCACACTACATGGGAATACAATAATCCTAGAGGGTGCACCATGCATGGAGCCTGGTACAGAAAGAATAGAAATGACCTCTAATAGATCCCTCTCTTTACCATCAGTGGTCATCACCAATAGGAACAACATCACAAAGCCTCCTGTGGACCTCTACAGGACCTTGCTCTCAATATAGAACAACAATGGTAGAAACCACCCCACTCTCCAAACATACTCTCTCAACATATTATGCCCCTCTAGGAAGACTGGTCTTGAAATGATTGCACCCTAGAGTGTTCCTAAATATGACCATGGAATATGAGTTCAGACCGACAGGGATGCAGAGGTTACACAGGCTCCTGTGCCGAATATGAATAGACATGAGACTTAGGTCAGCTAGGTAGGGTTTACAGTTAAAGGTATTTATATGCTTATCAAATATAAATTTCACATACAAAGTTACTCTCTTCCCTGATGCAGCTTTCTGGTCCTATTCCAAACTCTAGCACCATCTTACCAGACAATAATTTCATCCCACCTTCATGTTAGCTATCGGGCTCAGGCAAAAATTAGTAAAGTTATGAGCCCCTTGGAATATACCTAAAATAGACTTCCTAGCTTCTTCCAACATGAAGACCCCAAATTTCATCTGCTGTATTCTTACCTTTAGGTTCCTGATTACTAAACAATTTGTTCTGCTTTATACCTTAATGCTTTTCAGCCACAAAGTAGCAGATGCTACCATGACGCCAACCTGACTTCCCTGTGACAACCTCACCAATGTGTCCTGGAACCCCACCTCCCCAGAACCCTACCCAACTAGGGAAAGATAGAAATAGGATGGGGAGTAGGAGTCAATCTGTCAATGCCCATCTCCAGTAGAGAAGCAATTACAGAAGCCAAACCTCTCACCTTCTGCACCCCATAGAGATCTTTGGTCCATACTCCCAGAGAGATAAAGAATAGGGAAGCTTCTAGTGGAGGGGATGGGATATGAAGCTCTGGTGATAAGAATTGTATGGAATTGTACCCCTCTATCCCACAATCTTTTAGATCATTATTAAATCTCTAATAAAAAAAAAAAAAAAAGAAGAAATAAAAGTGGGCCCATGTTAGAGGTACTGGTGCTGGGGAAAAAAAAAATGTGACTGAGAAGAGAAGAAAGGCAAGGCTGGGGGAGGCGGGGCAGGGTGGGGTGAGGTGAGGTGAGGTGAGGGAGGCCAGGCAGGGCAAGGTGGGGCGGGGTGAGGGGGTGGAGCGGAGCGAGGGGGCGGGGCAGGGCAAGGTGGGGCGGGGCAAGGCTAATGGTAGAAAATAGCATCAAAGGAAAGAAAATAGCATGTGTCAAGTTTGAGGATAGTGACAGAAGAGTATCTAACCCAAGAAAAGACGTGAAGGAGTTTTTTTTTTTTAAGCTATTTCCTGAAAAATGAATTGTATTTTGTTATGCCAGATCTGTGAGTGAAAGAGAGGGTGTGTAAGTTGGCAGTAGAATGGAACTTTAAATAGACTTGGCAGTAACTTAAAGTTGTAAAAGAGAATTTAATGTTTATGAAAAATCTCCCAAAACTAATAGTTCTTCCTGGCTGTGCTCATGAGTGTCCCCATTCCAGAGCACAGTGACGTATTGATGTTTGTTCTAGAGCCTTCAAAAACCTTTCACCTCTAAGGCCAGAGAAATATCTCTCTTGGAAATAGCATTGTTTTGCAAGTTGTATAACCCAGGTTAGAACCCGACCCTCCACCACACTGAAGGAAGTTTTGGTGCTCTTGTGTGTCTCTTTCTCTACCTTCTGACTCCGTCTCTATTTAAAATGTTGGCCTAGAGCAATGAAACCCCAGCCACAACCACTACAGGAGGAGGAGGAGGAGGAGGAGGAGGAGGAGGAGGAGGAGGGGGAGGGGGAGGGGGAGGGGGAGGGGGAGGGGGAGAAAAAAAGTTTGCTTTTTAAAAATATTTATTTCCTTTTTGTTGTCCTTGTTTTTATTATTGTTGTAGTTATTATTATTGTTGATGTCGTCATTGTTGGATAGGACAGAGAGAAATAGAGAGAGGAGGGGAAGACAGAGAGAATAAGAGAAAGAGACCTGCAGACTTGTTTCACCGCCTGTGAAGCGACTTCCCTGCGAGTGGGGAGCCAGGGGCTCCAGCCGGGATCCTTTGGCCAGTCCTTGCACTTTGCGCCACGTGTGCTTAACCCGCTGCACTACCGCCAGACTCCCTCAAGAAAAAATTTTTTATCTCCCCCAGATACAATGGCTTCTCTGATTGCCTTCATGAATAAATCAGACCTTAGTAACCTCTAACCTATCTTATAACTTCTTTTTCTTAAAAGAAAACATGGGGTTGAGCAGGGACGAACTGGATTACCATGAATAAGAACTAGGGTTCAACACTCCTTTTCCCCACATACAGGGTGAGGAGGCCAGGGGGTGCTTCACGAGCAACAAAACAGGTCTTCAAGTGTCTCTCTTTCTCTCTCCCTTTCTAGCTCTTCCTCCCTTTTCAATATCTCTCTGTCTTATCAGATAAAATAGAAGAGTAAAAGAGGGAAAATGATCACCTTGAGTGATGGATTCCTGCTGGCACCAAACCCCAGCTGTAACTTTGGTGGCAATAAAAGGAAAAATAAATGAATAATAGTAATAATAAACAGATACGATGCAGCAAGTTTGAGGGTCCAGCCTATCTTTCTTAGGCTTAAATATATGGAAGTTGTAGCCTTGGTTCAGATTGTTCCACAGTCAAAATCTGGTGGGGTCACTTACCTGCAGCTAACTTGCACACAAATTTGTCTTCTCATGTGTCACTTGCCCTCTCTGTGAAAACAAATAATAATAATCACATTACTACAAAAATATTTGTGTATGAATTAAGTGAGATAATATACATAAAAATTAGAACAATATCTTACAAGTAGTGAGTCAGTATGATTGAGGGGTAAAAAAAAAGTCTGTCCTAACTCTGTTTTCTGTTGGAAACCTATAAAACTAGAATTGTGTCACCGGTTGCTGTTAGGTACTAAGTTAATGAGTGTTCTTAGATTTTTATTATCTACTGAATATGGAAATTGCCATAAAAGTGAGAGGTATTCATGGAAAAGGAAACTGAGAGTTGAAGAGAAAAACTAAATACTTAAGTGACACGTGTTATTACAGAATTCAAACCAGCATTGAAAGATGTCCATAGCTGTTAGCTTGAATGAAATGTGGTCAGTATCCACTCACCCTATTGGGATGCTTGAGCATCAACTTATAGCTCACAGGTTGTCTACTTTCACAGTAACACCTGTGTCAATTATTATTGGCATACAATTGCTTGGCATGCCTTTCTCTTGACAGGGGAAAAATAACCTTCTATATAGTTTTAGATCAAATAGTAGGAACAGGCACAGAGTTGTTCTTGTCTTCTTGATGATTAAAATCTGCTGAAACTACACACTGAGTGGAAGTGTCAGTGGCCTTAGCCTGACTAAAATTTCATGGGAAGAAAAAAGACAGAGAAAGTAACAAATCGAAACCAACCAGAATACCAGTCTTTCCCAGGTGTTTAATCTATATTTTTCTTTCCTTGAACATTTAATTAATTTTTAGAATGAAATACAGTGTAGAAAAATCTGGCAAATATTCTGCCAGTGTTCATACCAGAGAGAGCACCACAGTGACCCCAGAAACAAATCTTGAATAAGAAAACAAAGGACCAAAACAAACAAACAAAAAAAAAGAACCATGAGTAGTGTTATCCCCTTCTGGAATTCCTATTTTCTAGAGGAAGTTGCCCATCATTGTCATCTTGCATGAAACAAGATACCTTCCAAACTGACAAAGTTCACTAAGGCATCTGCATCTACTGACTATTTTCATGTACAGAAATTGAGGTGGGAGGAGCAAAAACGAAGGCCCTAGTTCATTTGTCGCCATTTTCCTTAGGCCCAGCTTTGGCAACACAATGATGGGGGAAGCAAGGACCTCAGAATCAGGCCAGGTCTGGATTTGAACACCATTTCTTCTATTTAATGTCTCTGCAATGTTTAATGAGCCTTTTAACTTTTCTGAGTCTCAGATCATCAACAGAAAATAAAAAATAACAATGTTAGGAGAATGCAGCAGGATGAAGTCAGATCTATTAAATTAAAACAAAGCAGTGGGCCAGCATGCAGGACAGACAGAAGAGAAAGTTATTAACTTATCTTGGACTCAAGTCTTGACACCACTAGTTGCAAGTTCCAGGACCTTGAGAATTTATTTCACTTTTCTGATCCTCCCTTTACTCACCATAAAGCATATTTTTTTTTTTTTTACAAAAATAGGGATCATTTTTGCAAACCATCTGAAATACATTAAGTATTGAAAAAGCAATGATTCTTAATGTCACAATAGAAATATATTTACAATTTAGCCCCATTGTTAAATTTCAATCAGGTTACCACTTTGAAACCAATTTTAAGTGCTTAGGTTGAAGGAATATATACTCAGAACTTGGGTCTATGAATCAAAAAGTTTGAGTGTTGTAAAGGTTTTCCAGATTGTTCTTCACAGGGTTTGTACTAGTTTACATTCCCACCAGCAGTGCAGGCGGGATCCTTGTCAGATAAAATAAGGACTACAAAAGCTGGATAAGGGCCAGAGACCATGAACAACTGACATATTTTATCAAGTGAGATGACAATACTTTCCCAAATTAAATAGGATGATACATTTGGCCTTTCATCTACTCTAAATTCTTCAGAGAGTAGTCTGTTACAAGGACTAGAGCTGGCAATTCATTTGGAGAGGCAAGTCAAGTAGACAACATGAGAAAGAAAAGCAGAAATAGGGAGAAGAAATAGAAAAACTAGTGTGATATATCCATTTCTGGGATGCCAATCTTCAGGATAAACTTCTTCCTTCAAAGAAATGTTTGATCCTTCAATAGGTGTTTATGTTCCAAAAGATTTTCAAGCAGAGTTAACACTCTACAGAAGAGGGGTGGGGAGGGGATAGGTGAATACACTGCTCTGTTTCTCCTGCTCTTCCATTTCACAGTGTCAACGTTTATCTATAAAAAGCCAACCATCCACTTGTCTAGGTTGTATGACTTGGCTCTTCAATAAGGATACAAATGTATTTCTTTTATTTATCTTCAGCAGTGTAGCACACAGAAAAAAAAATGAGGTCGAGTTATTCAATGAAGGACAAACTGAGCAAAAAGAGGAAACTGAAGGAGATAGAAGTAGGCGACATCTGGAGAACTTTGGGAATTGACTTTCCAGCCACTTGGTTTCTCTATGACATAGAGCAGGTGGATTCACAGAGGCATGTTTTCTTCATGTGTAAAAAGAATTTATCCTGGGTAGGGGAGATAACATAATAGCTATACAAAAAAATAGTTTTTTTTTTTCTTAAGAAGAAAAACAACTTATATTCAAATAAGAATATTCTGGTTTCCCAAAAATCACAACCAAAATAAACTATCTTCTCTGTTTACACTATTCCTAAATCAGTTTGTATTTCAGAGTGATTGGGTTGCTAAACAAGTGACTATAAATAAGTCCGAAAGTATACTTTAAGTATTTTTTTAATCTTAATAAGAGAGACACAGAGAGGAAGAAACATCTAGAGAGATGAAAATACTGCTCAACTCTGGCTTATAGTGGTGCCAGGGAATGAACCTAGGATCTCAGAAAAACCTTTTGCATAACCATCATGCTATCTCCCTAGCCCTAAGGAGACAAAGTCTCAGGTTCATTCACCTAGCCCACCCCCCATACCACCACCACCATTATGTGCCAGAGTTGAGCAGTGCTTGGGTTCTACCCCCTCCCCCTTCTTGTTCTCTCTATATATCTTTCTCGTTATAATAAAACTATAAAATATACTTTAAAATAACAGTTGTTTTTCAATGCAGCTGTGCCAATTCAAAGTCCAGCTTGACTATTTCAATGTGTGTGATCTTGAGCAGGTATTAAACCTCTTAGTACTTTTCCTCCCCCCATTGTAACATGGGAATAGCAACAGTACCCATCTCATAGACTCGCTCTAGGGATTGAATGAGTTAATCACTTAAGTGTAAGCCATTTAAAGTTTTCCCACCACATAATAAGCACCCAACAAATATTAGCCAGCATTATGGGAGCTAAAAACTCCGCCTCTTGACTCCCACTCAAGAAATTATGTTGGAAAGCAAGTAAGAGAGCTTGGAAGAGAAAACAAATTCATAAATATAAGGAGATGGCAATCATATCAAGTATCTTTTCTGATCATAAAAGCAAATTATGAATGTAGTAAATATTTGTACTCATTTCCCCATAATTTTAGTAGATCAAGTAAGATATGGAAGTGTAAATTCATTAAAGCTGAACTAAATTAAATATTATTATCTTTGGGTTGAGAATAATTAGCTCAAATCTATCATTTAGAGAATATTTTCTAGTCTTAATCACTAAGAGAGCCTAAAGAGGATCACGAGCATTCAAATTGTGGCTTTTAAATTCTCCTTCAAAAAAATAAAAAGGAATTACTAAGATAAATAGATGAGCAAAGCATTCCAGAGATTTGGGTACTAGGCAGACATAAAGACTGCTAAAAGTGTGATGAAAGAACACACACTGAGGGAGTCGGGCTGTAGCACAGCGGGTTAAGCGCAGGTGGTGCAAAGCACAAGGACCGGCATAAGGATCCAGGTTCGAACCCGGCTCCCCACCTGCAGGGGAGTCCCTTCACAGGCGGTGAAGCAGGTCTGCAGGTGTCTATCTTTCTCTCCTCCTCTCTGTCTTCCCCTCCTCTCTCCATTTCTCTCTGTCCTATCCAACAATGACAACAACAATAACTACAACAATAAAACAACAAGGGCAACAAAAGGGAATAAATAAATAAAATAAATATTAAAAAAAAGAAAGAACACACACTGAAAGGAAACCTAATTGGCTTTCTGCTTTCTGGATGACTGTAAGCTGCCTGAGAGGGAGGTCTAGTGGAGAAACACATCAGCTCTGGAGAAGTCAAATCTGCCTGGATTATGATCAGGTTTTTGGACACATTCTAGCTTTGAAAAATAAATTTAGGCTATGTTTGGGAACTTACTGCCTGTGTCATTGTCTGGAGAGACCAATGCCCACCTAAGGCATGATTTAATGACTTGTTTTGGAAGGGAAGGCAACAATGCTGGAAGAATAGCAGAGAAAATTTGTTAAATAAGCAATTTATAGTCTCCACTCTTCCTCCTCCATTCTTCCTTCCCCACTCAACCAGCCCTGAACTCTCATCTCTCCAGCTATTCAGCCTCTGCACCACCAAGCACACAAACTTTATTTGCTGCCTCTTCACTCCTCCTTTGGGAGATACAAGACTGTGCTTAGTAAGAAGAGTGGTGAGGGCCTACTGTATACAAGGTACTGAGACCCTGAGTAGTAAGAGATGAGTGAGAGAGAGTCCTTTTCTTATAGAACTTCCCGTGTTGTGAAAGAGGTTAACTTATATCATTATAATGACGCTAAGCACTACAAAGAAAAATCCAGACATCTGAGAGCATGGTTGCACCAATGAGCCAATTCAGAAAAAGAGCAAGTGGCCCAGACCTCATTAGGGAGTTTAAACAAGATCTCCCTTAAGAGATGATACTTAAGGTGACACACTGGATTAAATGCACATATTACCCTGTGCAATGATGCAGGTTCAAATCCCTGGTCCCCTTCCTTCCTGCAGGAAGGAAGCTTCACCAGTGATGGAGCAATTATGCAGGTGTCTCTCTGTCTCCTTCTTTATCTCCCTTCCCTCTCAATTTCTCAGTCCTATAAAATAAAATAATGTTTAAAAAATTCAACATCAAAAAAAAAAATAGAGAAAGAGATAAAGAAAGAATACAAAAGCTGAGCTCTGAATTGGACAGAAAGTAATGAGAAAAGTGTTTGAGGCACAGAGAACTCCACTCCCAAAGCTATAATGAAAATAGAAATGCTCTTACTAGAGGAATCAAGAAAAGACCACTAACTAATATGGTTGGCCATACATAGAGACCAGGTCAAGAAGGGCTTGATAACTTCTGTAGGAAAGCTTGGTTGGGGGGGGGGGTGCAGTAGCCCAATGGGTTAAGCAAGCACACATGGTGCAAAGCACAAGGATCAGGGTAAGGATCCCAGTTCAAACCCAGTCTCTCCACCTGAATGGTGGTTGCCTCACAAGTGATGAAGCAGGGCTGCAGGTGTCTTATCTTTCTCTTCCCTCTCTGTCTTCCCCTCCTCTTTCGATATCTCTGTCCAACAGGAACAATAACAATAACAACAAGGTAAAAAAAAAAAAATACGGGAAAAATGGCCTCCAGGAGCAGTGGATTTGTAGCGCATCACCGAGCCCCAGCAGTAACCCTGGAGGCAAAAAAATAAAGTAAAATAAAAGCTTGGTCTGAACTTATCAGACATCTGAGTGCTATTTCTATGAAAGAAGAAGGATAATATAAATTATTTCTATATCAGGAACTATTTTGTATATTTGAATGTCAAGCTAATCATTCTTTTGTGTTTCAACAATGAGTTTCTAACAAGACTATGATAGTTCTTCTGAAATTGTTTTTTAATAATTGTTCTGGCATCTCTAGTATTAACTAATAAATAATTTTAATTAAGAAAAAAGCAAAAACATCATGGGATCAGCAAAATATTTCACTGTGATAATGTAGAGCTTTGTCCTGTATGCTAGACAGATGCAAGTCTATACCACAAGGAGCCTCAGTGCTACTGTTGTTTCCTCTCCTATCCCTTCTCTCTCTTCTCTTGCTATCTAAAAAAAAAGTCAGTTGGAGCCAAGTGGTGGTGCACCTGGTTAAGAGCACACATTACAATATGAAAGGACCCAGGTTCAAGCCTCTGATCTCTACCTGAAGAGAAAAACCTTAGTAGGTGGTTAAGCTGGCCTGCAGGTGTCTCTCTGTCTCTCCCTCGCTATCTCTCCTGCCCCTCTCAATTTCCGTCTCTATCTAATAATAAAAAAATGAAGCTTTTTTTCAAAGTCAATCTAGAGCTCAGTGAAATCCCAGAGACTACCAAAAAAGAAAGAAAGCAGAAAAGAAAGTCAGGGTTGGTTGTTAGGTTATAGAAAATACTTAAGAAGAAAAAACATCAAATGCATTATTTTTTAGTCTTTTTTCAAATTTTATTTATAAAAAGGAAACACTGACAAAAACCATAGGATAAGAGGGGTATAACTCCACACAATTACCACCACCAGAACTTCATATCCAATCACCTCCCCTGATAACTTTCTTATTCTTTATCCCTCTGGGAGGATAGACTCAGGGTTATTATGGGGCTCAGAAGGTGGAAGGTCTGGCTTCTGTGATTACTTCCCTGCTGAACATGGGCATTGAGAGGCTGATCCATACTCCCAGCCTAGTAATGAGGAGTTCTGGGGAAGCTGGGCTCCAGGACACATTGGTGGGGCCATCTACCCAGGGAAGTCTGGTTAGTATCATGTTAGCATCTGGAACCTGGTGGCTGAAAAAAGAGTTAACATATAAAGCCAAAAAAATTGTTAACTAATCATGACCTAAAGGCTGGAATAGTTCAGATAAGGAGTTGGGGGGTCCCTGTTTTGTAGCTAGTTAGTAAGCCTATTTTAGTTATATTCCAAAGAACCCATGACTATACTAGTGTTTCTTTCCTTTTTTTTTTTTTCCTGAACCTGATATTTGATATGCAGGTGGATCCAGGTCATTGTCTGGGGAGATGATGTCATAGCTGGAAAAAGAACCAGAAATCTGGATCAGGGAAGAGAGTACCTCCCAAATATGGGAAAGGTTTATAAATATTGTTGACTGTAACCCCATTGATTTGATCTGATCTGGGGCCTATATTTTTTAGTTTTATTTAGGCAGTGATTTGAACAAACCAATAGTATTATCCCATCCTTGAGATAATTGAAGAAATTTTAATATAACACTAAGTCATTATAGCAAGCTTCTTTAAATATGATAACCTTGTGATTGAGGAAGTAAATACAACTATACCCTCACTATGAACTAGCAAGGATAGGGATTGCCCCTCTCTCAAGTGAGGACTGAGTCATCCTACTCTGCCACTCCAGGAAGACTGCTTCTGAAATGAGTGCAGCCTAGAATGTTCCCACCTGTGACTAGACTGTGACTCAGATTGACAGGGATTCAGAGACTATACAAGATTCTTTGCTAAATATTAATATATATGTACGCCCTGGGTCAGACCAATGTGGTAAACAGTTAATTGTATTTATATATTTTTTTCAAGTTTCAGAGCTATCTCTGCCCTGACCCAGATTTCTAGTTCTATTCTCAACTTTAATAACATCTTCCCAGACAATGCTTCTAGTAAATTTGCATGTTAGCTCTCATCCTCAAGCAAAAATTAATAAAGCCATGGACCCCTAGGAAAATACCTGAAATAAATGTTCTAGTTTATTTCCAACCTAAGAACTCTATTCTTTATTATTATTATTATTTATTTAAGAAAGGAGACATTAACAAAACCGTAGGATAAGAGGAGTACAACTCCACACAATTCCCACCACCTGGTCTCCATATCCCATCCCCTCCCCTGATAGTTTTCCCATTCTCTATCTCTCTGGGAGTATGGACCCAGAGTCCTTGTGGGTTGCAGAAGGTGGAAGGTCTGGCTTCTGTAATTGCTGAATATGGGCATTGACTGGTCAATCCATACTCCCAGTCTGTCTCTCTCTTTCCCTAGTAGGGTGGGTCTCTGGGGAAGCAAAGCTCCAGGACACATTGATGGGGTCGTCTGTCCAGGGAAGTGTGGTCAGCATCATGCAGGCATCTGGAACCTGGTGGCTGAAAAGAGAGTTAACATACAAAGCCAAACAAATTGTTGAACAATCATGGACCTAAAGGCTGGAATAGTGCAGATGAAGTGTTGGAGGGTACTCACTGCAGACTCTTGTGTACGTCTGCTTTCAGGTATATAATTTTCCCCTGGTTTATGGACGCGTGTGAACATGTGCTCTATCTCAGGGGACCTGGTCTATATCTAGGTTTGGGGACTTTATTGGGGAGTGGAACACCTGGAATGGAATTAGAGAATACTATGAAAGGAAAGGTCTCACCCAAGTGATGAAGCTAAAAGGTTGTCATTCCACACCTGAAGTCTCTGGACACAGTCTGAAGTGAAGCATGCTGGGGTGGCACTCGTTGCCTTGATTAGGTTGTAATCGGCGGATGCAATATTATTTGATATGAATTGAGAGAAGCATGCAGGAAAGTGGGCCCCACCCTAACGTTCCAGGACTGGGGGAAATATAGGCTCTATAGTGGAAATGTGAGGTTCCTGCTGTCTTAGGGTTCAAGAAAACAATGGATAGTTATTGTTATCATCACATTATTTGGTAATTGGGTTAACTTTGAAAAATCCCTTTGTTAGGGTATAATACCCAGCATCTTGTATATAGCAGTGCCACTGGTTGCTTCTGTTTTCCCTGGTCTAGGCTTTTGAGAGAGTCAACATATCAAAGACTCAGCCTATGTATTAAAAAGACTCAGTCTGTGTTTTAAAAAGTTGTAGACATGTGATTAATTAGAAACTGTTGGGAGTCAGGCTGTAGTGCAGCGGGTTAAGCGCAGGTGGCGCAAAGCACAAGGACCGGCATAAGGATCCCGGTTCGAACCCTGGCTCCCCACCTGCAGGGGAGTCGCTTCACAGGCGGTGAAGCAGGTCTGCAGGTGTCTATCTTTCTCTCCTCATCTCTGTCTTCCCCTCCTCTCTCCATTTCTCTCTGTCCTATCCAACAACGACGACAACAACAATAATAACTACAACAATAAAACAACAAGGGCAATAAAAGGGAATAAATAAATAAAATAAAATATTTTTTAAAAAAAGTTTAAAAAAAAATTAGAAACTATCACACAAAAAAAGAGATCCCTCACAGAATGGGAGAAGATCTTCACATGCCATACATCAGACAAGAGACTAATCACCAAAATATACAAAGAGCTCAGCACCAAAAAAGCAAATGACCCCATCCAAAAATGGGCAGAGGATATGAATAAGACATTCCCTTCAGAGGAGATGCAAAAGGCTAACGAACATATGAAAAACTGCTCCAGGTCACTGATTTTCAGAGAAATGCAGATAAAAACAACATTGAGATACCACCTCACTCTTGTAAGAATGGCATACATCAAAAAGGACAGCAGCAATAAATGTTGGAGAGGCTGTGGAGACAGAGGAACCCTTCTGCCCTGCTGGTGGGAATGTAAATTGGTCCAGCCTTTGTGGAGAGCAGTCTGGAGAACTCTCACAAGGCTTGACATAGACCTTTCATATGACCCAGTAATTCCTCTCCTGGAGATATACCCCAAGGATTCCATAATTCCCAGTCAAAAAGATACGTGTACATCTATGTTCATAGCAGCACAATTCATAATAGCTAAAACCTGGAAGGAACCCAGGTGCCCAACAACAGATGAGTGACTGAGAAAGCTGTGGTATATATACACAATCGAATACTATGCAGCTACTAAGAACAATGAACCCACCTTATCTGACCCACCTTGGACGGAGCTAGAAAGAATTGTGTTAACTGAACTAAATCAGAAAGACAAAGATGAGTATGGGATGATCCCACTCATCAACAGAAGTTGAGAAAGAAGAACAGAAAGGGAAACTAAAACAAGATCTGATTAAATTGAGAGTAGAGCACCAAAGTAAAAACCTTGTGGTGAGGCGGAGGGTGGACATTCAGCCTCCCAGGCAGTGGGGGGTTAGGGGGTGACAGTGGGGGTGGGTGGGTAGGATGGGACACAGTCTTTTGGGGGTGGGAATGGTGTTTATGTACACTCTTATTAAAGTGTAGTCATATAAACCACGATTCAATTAATAAGAACTCTATTCTTATCTGCTTCATACTTTATGGTTCCTGTTTATTAAACATTTTAATTTATTTTTTATTTATAAAATGGAAATATTGACAAGACTATATGATAAGAGGGGGTATATTTCCACACAATGCCACTCCCAGAGCTCCATATCCAATCCTCTCCCTTGATAGCTTCCCTATTCTTTATCCTTCTGGGAGAATGGACCCAGGATTATTATGGGGTGCAGAAGATGGAAGGTCTGGCTTCTGTAATTGCTTCTCTGCTCAGCATGGACATTGACAGGTCTATCCATACTCTCAGCCTGTCTCTCTCTATCACTAGTGGGGCAGGGATCTGGGGAGGCAGGGCTCCAAGGCACATGGTGGGGTCCTCTACCCAAGGAAGTCCGGTTGACATCATGGTACCATTTGGAACCTAGTGGTTGAAAAAGAGTTAAGATATAATGCAAAACAAATTGTTGACTAATCATTAATCTCAAGGCAAGAATATTGAAAATGAATATTTGGGGGTCTCCATTTTGGAAAAAGCTAGTAAATATGTTTTAGGTATATTTTAGATGGTCCATGACTTTACTAGTTTTTGCCTTCACCTGACATCTAATATAGGTGGACCCAGGTTATTGTCTGGGGAGATGGTATCATATTTGGAAAAAGGACTGGTAAGCTGGATCAGGGGGAAAAGTAGCTCCCAAATATGGGGAAAGTATATAAATATTGTTAACTGTAAACCCCACCAGTTTGATCTGGGGCCCATAGTCAGCACAAGAGCCTATGTAACCTCTGCATCCCTGTAGGCCTGAAATTGCATTCTGTGGTCATGGCTAAGAACATTCCAGTCTGCATTAATTTGAGGACTCATCTTCGTCAGGTAGGGTATGTTGTCCAACCTCCCTTAGGAGAATGGAACATTCCCTACCATTAATGATCCACATTGAGGGTAAGGTCTTATGGAGACCCACAAAGAGGTCTATTATGTTTTTCCTGACAGAGATGGCCAGTGACAGTGATGAGAGGGATCTGTCAGAGGTCTAGGCCCATTTTGTTTGTGTGGGAACTCCAAGACTCCCTGACTAGGGTCCCAGGTGATGGGGTGGACTGATAGTGACTAATGAGTCATCCTTAATGCCTGCCAGTGTCTTGCTCTTACTCAGCTTTTATAGTCTTTACTTTGTCTGGCACGGTTAGCTTTGGAGTGATCTGACATGTTAAGCTTTGGAGTGATTGTAGCATGTGTATTAGGAGGTAGGTGAGGAGGGTATCTAGGTCTAAGTAAAAACTGTTTCATTAGGTACGTTAAGGTGTCTCTTTAGTTCTTTATATTTTCTTGTTTCATTTATTGACTCCTTGCAAATCATTGTGCACTTTTCCTTTAAGGTATATATTTCCCCCCTCACTTATGGACACATGTACATATGCCCCATCTTATGGGACCTGGTCTATATCTAGGCTTGGAGGTTTTGTTAAGGAGTGCGCCACTCAAAATGGAATTAAGGAGTTCTATGAGCTAGGAAAGGTCTCACCAGAGTAATGATGCTGAAGGGTTGACATTTCATGCCTGACATCTCTGGACACAGTCCTAAATGAAGCATGCCAAAGTGGTATTGGTTACATTGATTAGATTGGGATCAGCAGATGCAGTATCAGTTGCTATGACTTGAGAGAAGTATGCAGAAAAGTGAGGCCCAACCTAGAGGTTCCAGGACTAGGAGATGTATGGGCTTTATATAGTAAGGGGAAGTTTCCTGCTATCTTAGGGTTAAAGAAGGCAATAGATAGTTATTGCTGTAACCAAATTATTTGTCATTTGGGTTAACTTTGAAAAATCTATTATTATGAATTGCTGTATCATAGAAGACCTCACCATGATTTATGTCTTTTTATATTATTTATATATAGCTGTATCTTATAAAGCAACGCCATCAGTTGCATCTGTTTTCCCTGATCTAAGCCTTTTGGAGACAATATTTCAAAGAACAAGTCATTATTAGAAATGTATTAACAGGGAGTCGGGTGGTAGCACAGCAGGTTAAGCACACATAGTGCAAAGTACAAGGACCAGCCTAAGGATCCCGATTCCAGCCTCTGGATCCCCACTTGCAAGGGGGTTGCTTCACAAGCAGTGAAGCAGTTCTGCAGGTGTCTATCTTTCTCTCCCCCCTCTGTCTTCCCTCCTCTCTCCATTTCTCTCCTATCCAACAATGACGACAACAATAATAACTACAACAATAAAACAAGGGCAACAAAAGAGAATAAATAAATAAATAAATAAATAAATAAATAAATAAATAAATAAATAGGGAGCCGGAGGGTAGCACAGCAAGTTAAGCGTACATGGTGCAAAGTGCAAGGACCAGCATAAGGATCCCTTTTTGAGCCCCCAGCTTCCCACCTGCAGGGGAGTTACTTGCTTCACAAGCAGTGAAGCAGGTCTGCAGGTGTCTATCTTTTTCTCCCTCTCTCTGTATTCCCCTCCTTTCTCCATTTCTCTCTGCCCTATCCAACAGTGACGACAATAATAATCACAACAATAAAAAGGGAAACAAAAGGAAATAAATAAATATTTAAAAATAAATAAATAATTTTTTTAAAAAAAGGAAAAAAAGAAATGTATTAACATTTGTTTGGGTGATGGTTTCTTTTGCAGTGCAGAAGCTCTTCAATTTGATGTAGTCCTATTGATTTATTTTTGTTTTAGTCTTCCTTGCAATTGGGTTTGTATCATCAAAGATGTCCTTGAGGTTTAGGTGGGAAAGTGTTCCACCAATGTTTTCCTCTAAGTATTTGATAGTTTATGTCCTAACATCCAGGTCCTTGACCCATTTGGAGTTGACTTTTGTTTCTGGGGAGATGAAGTGGTTCAGTTTCATTCTCGTGCATTGCTGGCACTCCCGTGGAGTGGCTCCAGCCAGGGGCTAAGTCTCCTGATCCTCCCTCACCAGCTCTAGTGACTGACTGCGTGATATAGAAAGGAGGACTTGGGGAGTACTCTGGTATGGACACTCATATATTTGTAGATGGGTACAGGTTTATATAGAGAGCTAAACAAAGAACATTTTTCACATATGTCAGAAATTAGTCTCCATGATGCAGGCAAGTTAATTATCCAAAGACATTTGAGAGAAGCACAGGGGTTAAACCAGTAAGGTGAGGTAGAGGAGAAGAAAAGCAAAACTTGATGTAAATCACAGATATCAAAGTTCACAAGGAAATAGGATTTGGGGTTTTCATTGGCTGGTGTTGCGGAGGTGTATGATAGAGTGTGTTCTTTTTTGTCATCAAAAGATGAATTAGATGTGTAAACTTTGAGTGAACCCTAAAGCAGGCAACCATTTGGCCTGCTGCTAGCAGGGGAAACTAAATATGAGAGGCCTGTAGGCTTTCTGTGAGCTTGAGAGACTAACAGGAGAAACTGAGTCTGGGAAACTTTGCCCTCTTGACTCATCTCTATAAGGAGCAGGCTAACGAGTAGGGTCTCTTTCCAGACCTCCATTCAAGGATGGGAGAGCTTCCCTAAGCTCTACCAAGCTTTCACATAGTCTCACACTGCATATTTCAACCCAGTTTTCTCAGCACCATTTATTGAAGAGAACTTCCTTCTTCCATTTAATATTTTGTGCCCCTTTATCAAAAATTAGATGTCCATAGGTGTGGAAATATTAAACATTTTATCCTGCTCTATATCTTACTGACTTTTAGCCAGTAAGTTGCAGATGCTGCTATCATTCCATCCTGATATTCCTGGGCAGACAACCTCACCAATGTGTTCTGAAGCTTCACCTCTCTAGAGCCCTACCCCAGTAAGGGAAAGATAGAAACAGATTGGAGTTTGGGTTGACCTGCCAATGCCTATGTCCAGCAAAGAAGCAATTACAGGAGCCAGAACTATCAACTTCTGCAAGAATTTTGTTTGATGCTCCCAGAGGCTAGAAATTTTAGGGGAAGATGCCGAGAATGCTCTGATCTCTAACTCCATCAGGACCCAGAGAGAGAAGAAGAAAATAAGGAAGGACACTCAGAAGTAGTACTAGGCATAGGTGTGAAAGGAAGAAAGGGGGTGGCAGCGGTAGTGCAGTGAGTTAAGCACACTTGGTGCAATACACGAGGACAAGCCTAAGGATCCAGGTTCTAGTCCCTGACTCCCCACTTGCAGGAGGGTCACTTCACAAGCGGTGGAGCAGGTCTGCTGGTGTCTAACTTTCTCTCACCATCTGTCTTCCCCTCCTCTCTCAATTTCTCTCCGTCCTATCCAACAACAATGAAAGCAATAAGAACAATAATAATGATGACAATAAACAACAATGGCAACAAAACAGGAAAAAAAAAACAGCTTCCAGGAGCAGTGGATTCATGAGGGCACTGAGCCCCAATGATGACCCTGGGTGAAAAAAAAGATATTTTTTAAAAAGGAAGGAAGAAAAAGCAGGATCATAGGGGGAAAAAAGAGCAAATGTGTACAAATATATTTATAGAAATAATAGTTAACCCATATCTGTGACTTTGGAGAACTACTGCAGTTTCCAGTAGAGGGAATGGGGACACAGAATTCTGGTGGTCAGAATGGTGTGGAATTATACCCCTGTTATCTTATAAATTGGTAAATCATTATTAAATGACTAATAAAAAATTAAAAAGGAAAATGTCCACATTTCTTTTTTTTTAATTTTTTATTTAAGAAAGGATTAGTGAACAAAAACATAAGGTAGGAGGGGTACAACTCCACACAATTCCCACCACCCAATCCCCATAACCCACCCCCTCCCATGGTAGCTTTCCCATTCTCTAGCCCTCTGGGAGCATGGACCCAGGGTCGTTGAGGGTTGCAGAAGGTAGAGGGTCTGGCTTCTGTAATTGCTTCCCCGCTGAACATGGGCGTTGACTGGTCTGTCCATACTCCCAGTCTGCCTCTCTCTTTCCCTAGTAAGGTGTGTCTCTGGGGAAGCTGAGCTCCAGGACACATTGGTGGGGTCTTCAATCCAGGGAAGCCTAGCCAGCATCCTGGTGGCATCTGGAACCTGGTGATTGAAAAGAGAGTTAACATATGAAGCCAAAAAATTTGTTGAGCAAAATGTCCACATTCTTACAGTATGTATCCTGAAATCTACATGAATGAAATGACAGGGATCTGGGATTTTAAAAACTAAACAACTAAGTCACATTTTTAAAAGTGAAGAGGGGTGTAGAAGTAATGAAACAATATAGGCAAAGTCATGGTATATTAAATGCATGAATTTTAGGAGGGCACCAAAGAAAGAACTCTGGGTGGAGGGTGAGGGTGAATGTTCAGCTTCATGGGGCGCGGGGGTGGGGGGTAGGGATGGGGTCTTTTGGTGGTGGGAATAGTGTTTATGTACACTCCTATCAATTTGTAGTCATATAAATCACTATTTAATTAATATGAGAGTGGAAAACTTGACTGAATATCTCAAACTTTTTAAAGCACAGACTGAGTCTTTTTAATACATAGGCTGAGTCTTCGATATCTTGACTCTCTTAAAAGCTTAGTCCAGGGAGAACAAAAGCAACTGGTGGCATAGCTATATGCAAACAATGTCAAAGGACATAAAATATGGCGAGGGTGTGTATGATACTGCAAATCCTAACAAAGAAATTCTTCAAAGTAAACCCAATTGCCAAACAATGTGATTATTGCAATAACTATTGTCTTCTTAAACCCTAAGACAACAGGAATCTCCCGCTTCCTCTATAGAGCCTATGTTTCTCCCAATCCTGGAACCTCTGGGGTGGGGCTCACTTCTCTGCATGCTTCTCTCAAGTCCTGCCAAATGATATTGCATCTGCTGATTCCAACCTAATCAATGCAACAAGTACAATCTCAGTATGCTTCACCTCAGGCTGTGTACAGAGACATCAGGCATGGATTGCCAACCCTTTACCCTCATCATTAGGGTGAGACCTTTCCTTTCATGGTAGTCTCTAGTTCCATTCCAGGAGGTTCACTTCCTAACAAAGTCCCAAAACCTAGACATAGGCCAGGTCCCATAAGATAGAGCATATGTTCACATGTATCTATAAATTAGGGCAAAATATATACCTGAAAGCAAAAATACACAGTAGTCTTTAATGAGTCAGTATCAAGTTCATATTGAAATAGTGTCCACTAAGACTTAGATATCCTCCTCACCTACTTCCTATTACAGTTCTCTCACTCATTCCAAAACTAATCTTAGCAAAGCAAGTACTGCAAAAGCTGAATAAGGGCAAGAGACTGGCATACTTTAACGATGACTCTTCAGTCATTATCAGGTCATTCCACCAGCTGGGGCCCTAATAGGGGAGTCCTGAGTCTCCCAAACAGATTTGATGGGCCTAGACCTCAAATAGATCTCTCTCTCCATTGTTACTGGTCATCTCTATCAGGAACAACAAAATAGACCCCTTTGTGGGCCCCCATAGGAACTTGCCCTCAACCTAGATCAACAATGGATGAGAATGTTGCATCCTCCAAAGGGAGGATGAACAACATACTCTATGCTACACCTGAGGAAGATGGGTCGATATTAGGGAAGAATGGAATGTTCCTATTATCACCACAGAATGTGAGCTCAGATCGAGAGGGATGCAGAGGTCACACAGGCTCCTTATGGCCACAAGCTAATTATGGGCCCCAGATCATATCAAATTGATGGGGTTTACAGTAATATTTATACCCCTTTCCCATATTAGGAAGCTACTCTCTTTCCTGATCCAGCTTTCTGGTCCTTTTCCTAGCCATGACATCATCTCCACAGACAATAATAAGGACTCACCTGCATATAGATTTCAGGCTCAGGTAAATAAAATAAAATAAAATAAAATAAAATAAAATAAAATAAAATAAAATAAAAAACACTAGTATAGCTACAGGCCCTTTGAAATATAACTAAAATATGCCTACTAGAGTACCCCCCCCCCAATGCTTCACCTGTACTATTCCAGCCTTTAGGTCCATGATTGTCCAACAATTTGTTTGGCTTTGCATGTTAACTCTCTTTTCAGCCACCAGGTTCCAGATGCTAGCAGGATGCGACCAGACTTCCCTGGACAGACAACCCCACCAATGTGCCTTGAAGCTCCCCTTCCCCAGAGGCTGGGAGTATAGATTGACCTGTCAATGCTTCCCCAGAGCCCTTCCTCACTAGGGATAGAGACAGGATGGGGTATGTATCGATCTGTCAACACCCATGTTCAGTGGGGAAGCAATTACAGAAGCCAGACCTTTAAGCTTCTGCACCCCACTATGATCTTGGGTCCATACTCCCAAAGGGTTAAAAAATAGGAAAATTATCAGGGGAGGGGTTGTTATACAGGGGTCTGGTGGTGGGAATTGTGCAAAGCTGTACCCCTCTTATCCTATGGTTTTGTCAATGTTTCCTTTTTATAAATAAAAAATTAAAAAATAAATAAATACATGGATTTTATTATACTTTCCCATATTATTCTATGACTTCTCCTACTATTATCACTTTGTATTTTGTACATATTTAAAGTTTGCAATAAAATTTTAATAACATGGTGAAATCTTGAGTTAGATCAAATATGCCTTTATTAAAAATCATTCTCAGGGAGTCGGGCTGTAGCACAGCGGGTTAAGCGCAGGTGGCGCAAAGCACAAGGACCGGCATAAGGATCCCGGTTTGAACCCCGGCTCCCCACCTGCAGGGGAGTTTGCTTCACAGGCGGTGAAGCAGGTCTGCAGGTGTCTATCTTTCTCTCCCCCTGTCTTCCCCTCCTCTCTCCGTTTCTCTCTGTCCTATCCAACAACGACAACAACAATAATAACTACAACAATAAAACATCAAGGACAACAAAAGGGAATAAATAAATAAAATAAAATATTAAAAAAAAAAAAGAAAAAAAAAATCATTCTCAAAGGTTGAGTTATCAGAAACTAAAAAGGTCTTGTTCAACTACCCACCACCTTGCCACAGCGTCTAATTCATTAATCACTAATGTTTTGTGTGTATTTTTTTGCATTCATTATTTTGATTATAACTATCATGCTAATTTGTCACCCACTAGACATTAGAGAACAGGAACTGTGTTTTATCCCATTTTCAACCCCAGCACCAGTGCATGATGTTCAGAGTCAATTTACATAATAGATAAATATCCATAGCAATCAAGCAAGGATTGTTTAAAATAGTGGTATTAGGACATTAGCTTCATAAATTCGGATGCAGAAATTGTGTGCAATATCAGGAGTCTTCATTTTCAGTAAAAGTTCCAGTCTGTTTATGCATGTGTTATGGAATCCACACCTTGAGAAATACTTATTTATCTGGACAATATTATACAGTCATGTGGAACAGTTTCATGGGGGCACATGGGAGAAAGTCAAGTCAGTAAAAAAAAAAAAAAAAAGAAATAGATGACTAGTGTGTGCTGCTCTGCTCATCAGTTTCAGGAGCTTTGATTTCTGAGGTTAAATAATGAGAAGGGCTGATTAGTAAATGGCAAAGGGAGCAGAGCTGCATCAATGGCAGCATTTGATTTCAATTTTATTTTTATTTAAATGGAAACTTCTGTGGGAGTCAAAAGCAAAATTTCTTGATTACAGACAACACAGCCATGGGTGTACACATAAGTCCTTACTTCCCAGACAGCTTTGTGAGAAGGCTAAGGGGCACATAGCTCTAACTAGTGTGATTATACAAGGCATGTGCTTATAATAAGACTTAAATGAATATAAACTTCCTTAGAGTCCAATTTATGAAAATGTCTCATTTTCTCACAACATCCCCATAGGATCCTGCTTAAATCTTTGAACTCCTTGGATGGAGTAATCTTCTTTCCATACAATCCCTTATCCATGCCAATTTGTTGTTAGTCGTGCATAGCCTCAAGTGCCCCCACTGAAGTTCAACTACAGAGCAGATATATCACCATTTAATGGTTATGCCACCTAAAAGACCTTACTCTGAGTTCCAGAAAGAAGAGGCATCTATGCCTACTAGTGTTGTTTGTCAGTGATACCTTTGTTCCTTCCTGTGAAACAGATGTTCTGCCTCTGCCTAAAATGTCCTCCCACATCTCTGGGCATCAGGCCCCACACATTCATTGAACCATAGCCCAAGGATGAGTACTTCTGGGAAGGTTCTTCTAATCTCTAATGCTAAGCTAGTGTAGAAGACCTTTCTTCTGTGTTCTTATACACAAACAGAGCTTATCTCTATCACAGTATAGCTAGCTCTTAAGCTCTGTCATCCCTGTGAAAAACATTTATATATCTCAATCATTGTCATTTACAGGTATCTTGCACAAACATAACACATTGTAGAAATGCAACAAGGGTCACATAGAGTTTAATGTGTGGGGCACAGAGTGGTGATGTGCCAGATTAAGTACACATGCTACCATGCTCAAGGACCTGGGCTCTAGCTCTCACTCCCTACCTGCAAGGGTGGAAGCTTTACAAGTGGTGAAGCTAGTACTGAAGGTGTCTGTTTCTCTCCCTTGCTATCTCCTCATCCCCTCTCAAATTCTCTCTGCTATCATAAAAAATGGGAGAGGGAATGGCCACCAGGATTCACCTTGAAGGCACTTAGCCAAAGTAATAACCCTAGTGGCAATTAGAGAAGAAAGAGAGAGAGAGAGAGAGAGAAGAGAAGGGGAGGGGAGGGGAGGGGAGGGAAGGGGAAGAGAAGAGAAGAGAAGAGAAGAGAAGAGAAGAGAAGAGAAGAGAAGAGAAGAGAAGAGAGAGAGAAACAGAAGGATGAATATGGGATTATCTCACTCGTAGACAGAAGCTGAAAAACAAGATCAGAAGAGAAAAAACTAAGTAAAATTTGGACTGTAGTTAGTGTACTACACCAAAGTAAACGACTCTTGGGTGGTTAGAGGGAGGGTTCAGGTCCTGGAACATGATGGCAGAGGATCTAGTAGGGGTTGTATTTTGATGTGGAAAACTGGGAAACGTTATACACGTACAAACTACTGTATTTACTGTCAACTGTAAAGCATTAATCCCCCAATAAAGAAATATAAAATAGAGAGAGATTGTTAATGGATGAGTGAATGAGTGCTTACCCAGAAAATTTAAATGACTCAACTAATCAAATTTAGGTAAAATGTGTCCCTGAATGGAAATCATAGAAGCACTGTCAGCAATTTCTAAATTATTAGAGAATTAGATCTTCACCCTCCCTGTTCAACGCTTGATGTCTCGTCACCCAATCTGGTCCCCTACGCCTACACTGAACTTCTCTGTTCCAGTCTCTTGGAAACAGAGCTGGCAGTCAGCTGAGGTAAAGAACAAACACCTCATCACAGACCCCTGCAAGCCACTATGTTCCATCGCTGGGGAGCCAGAGATGACCCGAACTGCTCCTGCGGCTACAGACAGACTATGACTCACATAGTCAACGACTGCCACCTCTCCAAATTCAAAGGAAGTCTCAAAACGTTACATCAGGCTCAACCTGACGCTGTTGACTGGCTACAGAAGAAGGGCAAATGCTAGAAGAAGAAGAAGAGAATTAGATAAATTCCACAAAGCATGAGATGCACAAAATATTTATGTCTGGGCCAGGTGGTGCGCACCTGGTTAAGTGCATATTACAACGTGCAAGGAGCCGGGTTCGAGCCCCTGTCCCCACCTGCAGAGGGAAAGCTTCGTGAGTAGTGAAGCAGGGCTGCAGGTGTCTCTCTGTCTCTCCTCCCTATCATCCCCTTCCTTCTCGGTTTCTGGCTGTCTCTATCCAATAAGTAAATAAAGCTAATTTAAAATAAATATATATGTATATATATATATTTATATTTTTAAGTAAGCACATAAAGGTTAATTTAAGAGACCACAGACAAATAAATTTATAAATGATTACTAGCAAAATCTAGGAGCATTTTAGAATAATATGTGCCTACTTTGAATTGCATACAGTCCAGGTTCAAGCCCAGACCCCATTGCATTGTGAGAAGCTTTGGTATTGAGGTAGCTGTCTTTTTCTCCCTCTGTCTCACTCTATCTGGAAAAATTATCCCACAACAGTGAAACCTTGGCAACAATAAGAAAAGGTCATTGAGATATACATAATTTTTCAAATAAACCCTGCCAAATATTCAAGCACTAGACAAATCTTGCCAGTGAAATACCGCTTTAGCAGGAAGATAATAACAGACATATTTGAAGTTGATTAAATTTATGTATAAGTGAATAGCACTAATGAATGAATCACCACTAGCCTGGAGGGACTGTATTGTAATAACTCTCTTTGCCTTTATTCCTTAACAATTGAGCAAATTACTTCATAAAGATTCATAAGATAAGTCTCTCAAGAACACTTACTCAATAGACAAAACAATTACTTTGTATTTACCTTTGAAAAGGTCATTGCTTAGTAAGTAGCTTATTATAATACAGCAAGAAGGATGCAATCACAAATTACAAAGCAGAAGCTCAAAAGACAGACCTAAAATATATTGTTCATTATAAAAGCCCCAGGTAATACTTATCATTATATAAGATTTGGGAAACAGTAGTAAGTAGCACAATACACTTTTAATATTTCCATCCAAAAGTGAATAAATGAAATTAAGGGGGGAAATGTAAAAGCACTTTTCTATTTAAAAGGAGACATTAATAAAAACATAGGATAAGAGGGGTACAAGTCCACACAATTCCCACCACCAAAACTCCCTATCCCATCCCCTCCCCTGATAGCTCTCCTATTCTTCATCCTTCTGGCAGTATGGACCTAAGGTCATTGTGGGATGCAGAAGATGGAAGGTCTGGCTTCTGTAATTGCTTCCCCACTGAACATGGGCGTTGACTGGTTGATCCATACTCCCAGCCTGCCTCTCTCTTTCCCTAGTAGGGTGGGGCTCTGGGGAAGCAGAGCTCCAGACACATTGGTGGGGTTGTCTGTCCAGGGAATTCTGGTCGGCATCATGGTAGCATCTGGAACCTGGTGACTGAAAAGAGAGTTAACATACAAAGCCAAACAAATTGTTGACCAATCATGGACCTAAATGTTGGTATGCTTCTAAGACCCCTTCTGTTTCATTGGTTTAATCCCCCCTGCTTAACACTGTATTCTATTTACATAACCACTGTTAACTAAGCACTACCCTGCCTGCAGGGCATTGGTTAATCCCCACTGGTTTATGATGTGTTTTTGCTCCGCCCCCTCTCGTAGTACACCCTGATTTGCACCAGTCACTTTTCGCTCCACCCTCTCTATGTCACATCCTGTTCCCACCCTACTTGGCTAGTATATATATAAGGACAGGATTGTGATTAGTTTTTAGTTTAGTTTAGTTTGGTGTTTTTTTTTTAATTTTTTTTAATATTTATTTTATTTATTTATTCCCTTTTGTTGCCCTTGTTGTTTTATTGTTGTAGCTATTATTGTTGTTGTCGTTGTTGGATAGGACAGAGAGAAATGGAGAGAGGAGGGGAAGACAAAGAGGAGGAGAGAAAGATAGACACCTGCAGACCTGCTTCACCGCCTGTGAAGCGACTCCCCTGCAGGTGGGGAGCCGGGGTTCAAACCGGAATCCTTATGCCAGTCCTTGTGCTTTGCGCCACCTGCACTTAACCCGCTGCGCTACAGCCCGACTCCCTGTTTAGTTTAGTTTTTAGCTTAGCTTGGCTTAGATTGTGCTGCTTTCTGCATGAATAAAGAGATACTGCATACAGCTCAGCCATGAGTCCCTGGTCGTCTGTCTCCCATCAGTGAAGCTCAGCCCAGCACTAAAGGCTGGAATAATGCAGATTAAGTGTTGGGGGGGTCCTCCATTTTGTAAATAGCTAGTAGGCATATTTTAGTTATATTTTAAAAGGCCTGTAGCTATACTAGGTTATTTTTTTTTCTTTTTTGCCTCCTTTAATTGTTGTCTGTCTGAGAAGGTTTTAATCCCTCCATCTAGTTTGAATGAAAGTCTAGCAGGATATATTACCTTTGGTTGAAACCCTTTTTTATTCAGGGCTCAATAGATACAGATATCTTGCCATTCTCTTCTGGCATAAAAGAAAAACTTTAAGATACCTTCACTGACAAGAACAATTAGTTGAAACATGAAATAGTCATAGTTCTTAATGATTTTTTAAATTTTTTTGTCAACACTGGGGCTTCAACACTCCAGGATAACTTGTTTTTCAGATAGAAAGACAAAATCTGGGAGTCGGGCTGTAGCGCAGCGGGCTAAGCGCAGGTGGCGCAAAGCACAAGGACCGGCATAAGGATCCTGGTTCGAACCCCGGCTCCCCACCTGCAGGGGAGTCACTTCACAGGCGGTGAAGCAGGTCTGCAGGTGTCTAACTTTCTCTCCTCCTCTCTGTCTTCCCCTCCCTCTCTCCATTTCTCTCTGTCCTATCCAACAACGACAAAAACAATAATAACTACAACAATAAAACAACAAGGGCAACAAAAGGGAATAAATAAATAAAATAAATATTAAAAAAAAAGACAAAATCTGGAATAGACAAAAAAACAGCACAGTACCGAGGCTTCCTTCAGTATGGTTGGGACTGGGCTTGAACTTGGATTATGCCATGTCATAGCAAGCACACTATCCATGTGACCTATCTTATTATTGACATAGTACTATTTGAATATTGCAAACCTAAGTTTCTTCATGTGAACTGATTTAGCAGATCTGTTAAAATGCAGATTTATTGTATCACTTATTTTTTCCACTAAAAATATTTTAATTCATTAATTTGTTTGTTTTGGTAGAGATAAATTGAGAAACAATGAAGAGTTAGAGAGGGAGAGAGACACCCACAGCACTATTTCACCTCTTCGGAATCTTCCCCTGCTGTTGGTGGGAGCTGGGCTTGAACCTGGGTTTTTATTTACTTATTTATTTTTGTAAAATGGAAACACTGACAAAAACCATAGGATAAGAAGGGTACAACTCCACACAGTTCTCACCACCAGAACTCCATATCCCCTCCCCTCCCCTGATAGCTTTCCTATTCTTTATCCCTCTAGGAGGATGGACCCAGGGTTATTGTGGGGCTCAGAAGGTGGAAGTTCTGGCTTCTGTAATTGTTTCCTTGCTGAACATAAGCATTGACAGGTCAGTCTATACTCCCAGCCTTTCTCTCTCTCTTTCCCTAGTAGAGTAGGGTTCTGAGGAAGTGGGGCTCCAGGACAAATTGGTGGGGTCATCTGCCCAGGGAAGTCTGGTTGGCATCATGGTAGCATTTGGAACATGGTGGCCTAAAAAAGTTAACATATAGAGCCAAACAAGTTGTTGACTAATCATGAACCTAAAGGTTGTAATAGTTCAGATGAAGAATTGGGGGGTCTCAATTTTGTAGATATTTAGTAGTCATATTTTAGTTATATTCCAAAAAAAAAAAAACCATGACTATACTAATTTTTTTTCTTGAGCCTGACATCTGATATGAAGGTAGATCCAATTTATTGTCTGGGGAGATGATGGCATGGTTGAAAAAGGGACCAGAAAGCTGGATCAGGGAAGAGAGTAGCTTCCTCATGTGGGAAAGGTGTATAAATATTGTTAATTGTAAACCCATAGATTTGATCCCAACCTAATCAATGCAATGAGTACCACCTCAGCATGCTTCACTTCCGACTATGTCTAGAGACATCAGGCATGGATTATCAACACTTCAACTTCATTACTGAGTGAGACCTTTCCTTTCATAGGATTCTCTAAATCTATTTCAGGTGTTTCACTTCCTAAGAAAGTCCCAAAACCTAGATACAGACGAGGTTCCATAAGATAGGGCATATGTTTACATATATCCATAAATTAGGGCAAAATATATAGCTGAAAGCAAAAGTGCACAATAGTCTGCAGTGAGTCAGTATATGCAGCAAGTAGAAAGACCTAAAAAGACACCATAAAGTTCATAATGAGGGAGTCAGGTGGTAGTGCAGCGGGTTAAGAGCATGTGGTGCAAAGCACAAGAACGAGAGTAAGGATTCCGGTTCGAGCCCCCGCCTCCCCACCTGCAGGGGAATCATTTCAAAAGTGGTGCTACCTACTATTGTTATTGTTGTGCCCATTTGTAACCATGCTGGGTATCTATTCGACCTCTAAGAGGCAGACAGTACACCTGTTATTTAAGTCTCAGCTTATAGGACATTCTTTATTGGGCTACTGTAGTTAACACATTGTAAACTTCTTCAGAGCTCTTTTCTTATCGAGTGTCAGTAAGAGTTTTAGTCAGAGACAGACGCTCAGTACAGTATCTGTTGCTAAACTTCATAGGAGTATCAGGTGTTTTCAAAATCAACTCTTAGTGAGTCCCTGGCTACACCAACTTTCATCAAAATTCCTCACCTTAGAACTTCCAAGTGCTGTTGATCTGTAACATACAATCTAGCACTTAATTTTACCATCCAGATAGAGAAAGAATGTTTAAAATGATCTTAAAAGGTATTAACGAAAGGCATGTGCTTTTATAATCAGACAGTTCATGTTCACAGCCCCAGTTGCCTGACCTTCAGAAAGCTATTTTATTTCCTTATGAGTTTGATATGACATTGTGAAAATACAGTAAGGTTGTGTACTATTTCAGGAATGTGCTATTTCATAGTGGACAGAAGTGTCCTCAGAAATAAGATGGTTTCTGGTTTGAGGCACCTTCCTGGTTCTTGGACACTCCACTGGGAATTGAACCAAATTTTTCCTTCCTCTATGTTTGTTCTTCCCATTGTAGTAAAATCAAGCCTTTGATTGTACTTGTATTCAGTTTGCTCTCTGTCTTTCTCTGTAAAAGTACATACAGTTGAAGAAAAACAAATCATGTGGCCAACCATTCTGGTTTGTTGAGGAGTAGAGGTTTCCTGGGGTACAGAACTTTCAGTGCAGAAACTGGAAAAGTTATCAGTGAGTTCAACAGATTCACCTAAGTATTGTTTGACACATTTTTGATGTGTAACTTATAGACATTAGAGAAATTATGTCATAGAAATGGGACAGTGGAAGAATATGAAAGAGGGACATTAATTTTACAGTACATGATAAAGCACATTTTCTTTTTTGCTAAAATTTATTTCTCCAGTTAGAGAGCTAACAGTTTCCTAATACCAGGATGCATATTTATGGAGCTTAATATTACACTGGTAAAGTCTTCCATCCTCCTTTAGAAGTTCTCCAATTTCCTATTACTATATGCAACCTACATAACCGATAGTACATATAAGGATAACACTTAAACATTTCATCATATGCTCAGTTCTTATATTGTATTTAGTCATCTAAGTCAGAGCCTGTGCCAAATACCAAAACTGTCTCTTATTCTCCATGGTAAAATCACAAAATATAGTTCACCATTTTCAAGAAATTTATATTAATCAAGAAGCACATGATCATTTCTCTTGGGGGCAATAAGAGGAGATTAGTTTTTCTTTTGCCTCCAACTTTTGCCTCCAACAAGATTGTGTGATAACTTTAGTGAAGAAGGCATTCTGGATAACTGTAGTGAAGAAGGCAAGAAAGTGGTAGCATCTAAGTTAACTTAACAGATTTAAGTTAGATTTTCAGCTTCACTGTAGAGGTGTTGGGGATAGGGGCACAGACCTTTGGTGGTGGGAATGTTGTTAATATACACTCCTATTAGAATACAATTTTAAAATAATAATAATCAGAGCTATCAAAGACTATGTGAATTACTAACCACTGATATTGCATTGGCCATAGGTCATTAAGTTTTTAGATTTGATGGGTGGGAAATATGCCTACACTCACAGAAGAAGTGCAAACTGATGTCATTTTCCAGGATAGTATGTAGTCTTGTATTTCTTACTTCCAATAACTCACTTCATTGCTGTGTTAATAATGTAAAGCTCCAGGAGTGGGGCAGTAGCGCAGCGGGTTAAGCATACGTGGCGCAAAGTGCAAGGACTGGCGTAAGGATACCGGTTCAAGTCTCCGGCTCCCCACCTGTAGGGGAGTCGCTTCACAGGTGGTGAAGCAGGTCTACAGGTGTCTCTCTTTCTCTCCCCCTCTCTGTTTTCTCCTCCTGTCTCCATTTCTCTCTGTCCTATCTAACAACGATAACACCAATTATAACAACAATAAAACAAGAGCAACAAAAGGGAAAAAAATAATTATAGCAGGGGTAGATAGCATAATGGTTATGCAAAGAGACTCTCATGTCCGGGGCTCTAAAGTCCCAGGTTCAATCCCCTGCACTACCATAAGCCAGACCTGAGCTGTGCTCTGGTAAAAATAATAATAATAATGTAAAGCTCCCATCCCATGTGCGTTTTTTTAATCAGTGTTGATCTTGGTATATGACACAGAAACATTTATACTGTAGTATATACATGCTGAGAGAGGCATTTAAAATTAATTTTTTTATGGGGACCAGAAGTGGTATGCCTGGTAAAGCATACATGTTATTATGCATGAGGACGGGGGTTCAAGCCCTCATTACCCATATACAGTAGGGAAGCTCCACACGTGGTGGAGCAGGTTGCAGGTGTCTCGCTCACTTTTTCCCATCTCCCTATTTCTCTCTGTATCATAACAATAATAATAAAAATAAGATTATTTTTCTTGTGATATTAACATAGTTTCATTTTTGTCTCCACCTCAGGTGCCAAGATTTGGCAAATAATCTCTAAACTTCATGGATCACCATGTACAAGATTTCATTGTTATTGTCTGCACTCCTCTCTTTTTTTCTCTCTCTCTCTCTTTCTCTCTCTCTCTCTCTCCTTCTGTCAGTCAAATACCTGGTCTCAAGCAGAAAAGATTTAATGAGGGTTTATATTTTTGTAAATTATGCCACAGTTTTCTTTTATGTGTATAATTTCAATTTGTATGAATTGACATTATGCTATAAGTCCACTCTTTGTTTTTAAGATCAGTTCATCTCAGCATGCAGACATCAATTTTCTTGCTTCTAGATGTTACATAATATCCCTGAGTATATATCTGCCTCATTTTATAAATCTGTCCCCTCAATGATGACAAACAGGTGAACTGATTTTCCCAGCTGTTACATCTAGCATCTCTTGGCTAGTCCCTAGCAAATTTTTCCCAAAAATATATAGTGGGGAAAATTTGCTATTTATAAAGGGTTTGCAGTAAGCAGAATTTAGGTTGAGCTTCAAAGGATGATTTCCAACACTACACAACAAAACCAGCCTATCAAGGAGCAGTAGTCTCTGCCATCTCTCAGAAATAAGGGCTGAGATGCCCATTATTTGGTGTCTCCATATCCCCCAAGTTAGGACATGATATTAGTACCTCTGCTAGATCTTCTGGAAAATTCATTGCAAAAAATATGTGTATTTTTTAAAGGATTAAAAAAGTGGTTTGCTGGTCAGGGAGGAGACTCAGTGGATAAAGTATTGAACTCTTAAGCTATGAGGTCATGTGTTCAATCCCTGGCAGCAAATGTACCAGAGTGATGCCTGGTTTTTTCTTTCTCTTCTCCTATCCCTCTCATTAATAAATAAATTTAAAAAATAAATAAATAAAATGGTTTGTGTTCATGCATAGCAGCAAGAACAATGGTAGAAACAGGACCTCTGTCTCATGATAATTTTTCTTTCCATATATAACATGCACACATTTTCTTAAAGGAAGCTAGGATTGAACAATAAGGACCATAACAATAACGGCCCACACTCCCAGAGGGATAAAGAATAGGGAAGCTATCAGGGGAGGGGATGGGATAGGGAGTTCTGGTGGTGGGAATTGTGTGGAGTTGTACCCCTCTTATCCTATGGTTTTGTTAATGTCTCCTTTTTATATAAATAAAGAAAGAAAAAGAACAATAAGGACATCTGGAAAATAAAGTTTTTTTTTTCTTTTCCACCTCACAATACACAGGGAATTGTGTTCTACAATGACACCAAAAGAAGTTAGTTGAGTGAGCCAATCTAGAGAATTTGCAAAAATCCAGAGCCAGTTGATGGCTCACTTGGTCGAGTATATAGGTTACCTGCAGTTGGGAAGGTTCACTAGTATTAGAGCAGTGCTGCAGGTGTCTCTCTTGTCTCTCCTCTATTTCTTTCTCTGTTTTTATATCTTCTATGAAAGAAAGAAAGAAAGAAAGAAAGAAAGAAAGAGCGGAAGGAAGGAAGGAAGGAAGAAAAAAAGAAAAAAGGAAAGAGAGAGAGTAGAAGGGGGGATAAAGAAGGGGTAATGGTCAACCCATACCCCCAGCCTGTCTCTCTCTTTCCCTAGTGAGGTAGGGCTCTGGAGAGGTGAGGTTCCAGGACATATTGGTGGGGACGTCTACTCAGGGAAGTCAGGTTGACATCATGGTAGCATCTGCAACTTAGTGGTTGAAAAGCATTAAGGTATAAAGCAGAACAAATTATTTGATAATCAGAATATTATTAGACAAAAGCCAAAAGGTAAGAATATAACAGATTAAATTTGAGATCTTCATATTGGAAGTAGCTAGGAAATCTATTTTAGGTATATTCCAAGGGGCCCATGACTTTACTAATTTTTGGATGAGCCCCAAATTTAACATGTATGTGAGCTAGTCATATTGCCCTCTTATAGAACAGTCCTGTCAATAATTACTGAATCACAAATTAAAAAGAAGTGACAGAAGAAGCAAGGATGGAAGAAAAGAAAGACGGAAGATAAGAAAAAGGGAGGATGGAAGGTGGGGAAAAAAATGGCTACTGGAAAAAATCCAAGGGTGATTCCAATAAGTCATGGGCATGCACAGAATTAATTTGCCTAAACAGAGCCAGATTATTCTCCAGAATGACTACAGAAGGCTATATCACACCAGCTAAAACTTGGGGCTTCTGCCCCCATTTTTACTCATAATACTTGTGCTACATAGCTTTTAAAAATGTTCAGGCTAATTGTGATGCCAAAGTAAAAAAAAAAAATTTTTTTAATGCCACACTACTCTGTGGCATACAAAGTAACTTAAGTTACATTTAGAACAAAATTTTTAGTGTTTCTGACAAGAGCTTTTACCAAACTTGTTATTTTCAAGTAAACCTACATTCTAGACTTGAGACTACTTTTAGTTTCATCAAAATATTAATAATATTAATAATGGTGTCCCAGTCTATTAAAATTAATTTAAAATTGTTATTCTCTTTCTATGATTTAATTGCCTCTTTCAACTTGGAGAGCGTAGAAGGAAAAGGAAAAAGCTTGTTGATTTTCTATTCTACATGTAGGAAACTGAATTCAAAGAAGTTAAGTAATTTTCTCAAGGCCATCTATCCAGCAGGAAGTGGAAGAGTCATTCTTTGAACCAGGTATGTCTGAAACCAAAGCCTTTTAAACATCATACCATGCTTTCCACAACCATATGGAGTATAAGGACTAAGACAGATTCTTTCCAGCTTAATAATAAAAGCATTGTTTTTAAAGATAAGATAGTCCTTGTCGTGATCTTCATGACTAAAGCTTAATAAACATAGCCACTAAATGTGGCCCACTGTAACTCTCAAGATCACAAAATATATATCGATAGTAAAACATTTTTTTCATTAAAAAATGACTTGAAGAAGCTAGGGAATAACATTCTCACTAGACTGTGTGCCTTGGCAGTCACAAAGTCCTGAATTTTAGACCCAAAACCACATGGAAACAACTTGGACAACATCACGGGGCCCCATAAATTATGGAGTGATGCTATGATGTCTCACTTCTCTCTACTTCACTCTCCCTGTCTCCATCCTTCTATGGCTTTAGATAGGAAATGTGTGTTTTCCTGTTATTTCAATAGTTTTCCAACTGCTGGTCAATGGAAATCTTTCTACTTATAGGCAACTTGTATGTACTCTCCTACACCTAATTGAATGTGATCATGCTATTCTGTCTTGTCTACATGAATCCCCTCAGAAAGAAATGCAAATCTAGAAACTTTGGTTCAGAAACCACTTCTTGACTTTTAAACACAAAAACATGTTTGTGAAGAAATATAAAAAAAGAACACATGTCTTTTTAATTTTATAATATATATCACAATGTACAAATCAAACATAGAAGAAGAGTCACTTGGCTGGGCTAAGAGAAACAAGGACTTTCAGAGGAAGTGATTGTTGAGTTATCTTTTTAAGAAGCTGCAGGTTTTGCCAGTTAGACAAAAAGAAGAGAAATTTCAGTCAGAGAAAACAGCAAAGTTAGAAAGAAGTGAAATCATCTTTTTCTTATCAGTGTAATGATTTATCCCACTCCCCCATATAAGTCATTAGAAGATTATTGGCCTTTTTTTAAAGACTATATCTTATAGATCATCTTTATATTATATTGTGTATTAAACAATATCATCATTAATCAATTGCACAAATTGATAGTATTTCCAAAAACTGCTCTAATAAAAATTGGGTCATTCTTCTTATTATTTTTAGTTACCACCAGGGTTATCTCTGGGGCTCTGTGCTTGCATGAGGAGTTCACTATTTCCAGTGGCCTTTTTTTTTCTTTATTTCTCTGACTACTCCTCCTCCTATTCTTCTTCTCTTTCCTCCTCTTTCTCCTCCTATTCCAGTTCCTCCTTCATTTTGGATAATGAAAGAAAGATTCATAGGGAAGGGGAAGGTAGAGAGGGAGAGAGAAAGAAACATTTCTGGTACTGCTTCAACACTAATGAAATTTCTCTCCTATACATGAGGACTGAAGGCTTGAATCTGGGTCTTTGTGTATGGTAATGTGTATTTTCCATTCAGTTCCTGGTCCCTGAGTCTTTACTTAAAAATAGTTTCTTGATATTATTTGTATATAGCTGTGTCTTATAGAGTAATGTCACTGGTTGCTTCTGTTCTCCCTGGTCTACACTTTTTAGAAAGTCAACATTTAAAAGATTCAGCCTATGGTCTGTACATTAAAAAGTTTGAGACACTCAATTAATTTTTCCCCTCTCATACTAATTAGTTATTTATATGACAACAAGTTAATAAGAGTGTACATAACAACATTCCCACCACCAAAAGACTGTGTCGTATCCCATCCCACTCCCCCTACCCCCAGTGAAGCCAAACACCCACCCTCACCCTCAACCCAGAGATTTTTCCTTTGGTGCCCTACTCCACACTCAGTCAAATTCTGCTTTGAGTTTCCCTTTCAAGTCTTCTTTCTCAATTTCTATTTAGAGTGGGATCATCCCATACTCATTTTTGTCTTTCTGACTTAGCTCAATTAATGGTGATGTTGTGTATTATGCAGCAAATCCTAACCAAGGGAATTTTCAAAGTTAACCCAATTGCCAAGTAATTTGATTACAGCAATAACTATCAATTGCCTTCTTAAACCCTAAGACAGGAGGAACCTCCCATTTCCTCTATAGAGCTTATATTTCCCCCAGCCCTGGAATCTCTAGGGTGAGGCTCACTTTCCTGCATGCTTCTCTCAAGTCATACCAAATGATATTGCATCCACCAATCCCAACCTAATCAACGCAATGAGTACCACCTCAGCATGCTTCACTTCAGACTGTGTCCAGAGACATAAGGCGTGGAATGTCAACCCTTTAGCCTCACTACTTGGGTGAGACTTTTTCTGTCATAGGATTCTCTAATTCACTTCAGGTGGTTCACTTCCTAACAAAGTCCCAAAACCTAGATATAGACCACGTTCCATGAGATATGGCATATGTTCACATATATCCATAATTTAGGGCAAAATATATTCCTGAAAGCAAAAATGCACAACAGTCTGCAGTGAGTCAGTATATGAATCAAGCAAGGAAGCCCTTAAAGGACACCATACAGTTCCTAATGAAATAGTGTCTACTTAGAAGTAAATAACCTCCTCACCTACCTTTGATTATACTTCCCTCAGTCACTCCAAAGCTAACCTTATCAAAGTAAGGACTTCAAAAGCTTAATAACAGCAAGAGACTGGCATATTTTAATGATGATCCTTTAGTCACTATCAGGCTACCCCGTCAACTGGGGCCCTAGTCGGGGAGATTCCCAAATAGACATGATGGACCTAGACCTCAAATAGATCCCTCTCTCCATTGTTACTGGTCATCTCTATCAGGAACAACACAATAGACCCCTCTGTAGGCCCCCATAGGAACTTGCCCTCAACATGGATCAAGCACAGTAGAGAATATTCCATCCTCCAAAGGGAGGATGAACAACATACTCTATGTTTCACCTGAGGAAGATGGGTTCTGAAATTGGGGCATCTTGGAATGTTCCGACTCATGACCACTGAATGTGAGCTCAGACCTACAGGGATACAGAGGTCACATAGACTCCTAACCTGAGTATGGGTCCCAGATCAGATCAAATTGATGGGTTTTAGAGTCAAAGATATTTATACACCTTTCCAATATTTGGGAGCTACTCTTTTCCCTGATCCAGATTTCTGGTCCTTTTTCCAACCATGACATCATCTCTCAGACAATTGTTGGGATATTGTACAGATGTGGTTGAGTTAGGCAGGACCCACAAACCACCATATTTCCATGCGAGTATTATTTACATATAAATCTTCTGCCTTGTTTTAAAAATGACTCCTCCACTACCATATTACCCCCTCAAGGTATCGCCCCTTCCCGCCAGCTAAAAACCCTAGCAACTATTGCTGTGGAAGCTTTCTACCTTCCCATAGTGCCTTGTTTTCTCCACCCCCTTTCCTAGCCAATTCCATCCCAATTTTCCACTTCCGGAATTCTCCTATAAAAGTCACTTCTGTTTCCACTCTCTCTCTCTTTTTCTTCCAAGTCCCAACCTGGAGAAGAGCTGGCGTGCATAGTGGGAGACTGCCATTTTGCTAGCTCCATGTGGCCTAAATCCACTGTGCTCATACCCGACTCTGGAACATCCATATGAATAAAGATTTGTGTTCCCCCTCCACCACGAGTTCCTGGTCTCTTCTCTCTCTGGTGACACTAGCCCAGCAGACAATAACTTGGGTTCACCTGCATATCAGATGTCAGGCTCAGAAGGAAAAAAACTAGTATAGTCATGGGCCCTTTGGAGTATACCTTCTTCTTCTAGCGTTTGCCTGGAATATACCTAAAATAGACCTACTATCTACAAAACGGAGACCCCCAAATTTTGATAAGCACTAATCCAGCCTTTAGGTTCTTGATAAGTCAACAATTTGTTTGGCTCTATATATTAACTCTTCTTTCAGCCACCAGGTTCCAAGTGCTACCATGATGCCAACCAGACTTCCCTGGGCAGAGGATCCCATCAATGTGTCCTGGAGCTCCACTTCCCCAGAGCCCTGCACCACTAGGGAAACAAAGAGACAGGCTGGGAGTATGGGTTGACCTGTCAATTCCCATATTCAGCAGGGAAGCAATTACAGAAGCCAGGCCTCCCACTTTATGCACCCCATGATGACCCTGGGTCCATAATCCCAGAGGGATGAAGAATAGGAAAGCTATCAAGGAAGGGTATGGGATACGGTGTTCTGGTGGAGGTAATTGTGTGGAGTTGTACCCCTCTTATCCTATGGTTCTGGTCAGTGTTTCCTAGAGGCAGGCTGGGATTGTGGATTAACCTGTCAATGCCCATGTTCAGCAGGGAAGCAATTACAGAAGCCAGACCTTCCAACTTCTGCACCCCATAATGACCTTGGGTCCATATTCCCAGAGGGTTAAAGAATATGAAAGCTATCAAGGGAGGGTATGGGATACGGAGTTGATGGTGAGAATTGCGTGGAGTTGTACCCCTCTTATCCTATGGTTTTGTCAGTGTTTCCTTTTTTAAATAAATAATAAAAAATTATTTTAAAAAAGTTTCTTGGGCCCTTGGAGGTTTTTATCCAATGGGTCTTGGATGATGGCAGGGCTTATGTGTAACAAGTATCCCTGGAGATTCTCATCATCATAGAAGTTTGGCAAATACTAAGCAGTTAAAGTTAAAGTTTGGCAAATACTAAGCAGGTCGTATGCTTAACATTTCCTATACTATTCATCTAGTCCCTCAACAGCAATGCAAAACATATATTTTCTACATGGCACAAATTTGGAAACCAGAATGTGAGAGGTGCAGGAAACTCAGAAAGATATGCAGCTTATAGTAAGTAGCCAAATTGAAATCTGAAACCATTTTTTTTTTATCTAGAATCCGTGCTTCTACCATTATCCTAGATGCTGGAAAGATCTATGGTAGATTTTCCTTTACAGAGTGAGTTTCAAAAAATGTTAGTCATAGTTCAAGTTTTCAAGTCCTGATTAAAGATCTTTTCATCTTTGGTTGAACCTTCAGTGACCTCCCCCATCCTACCTGCTTCACTCCAAGAAGCCATCCTGTTTGCTCCTTGCCACTCTGTTGCAATTTTCCACCTGGATTATTTGTGGCTATAACAAGCAAGGCCACACCAATGTCTGGCATTAAAAGAAGCATGAGCTTTCATTCCTGAGGTAATGAGACTTTTTTTTTCCAAGTTCCTTCCTCTAAAGTTCATGAACTTAATAAAAAATAAAATAAGAACAGCTCTATTAAAACACAGACCTCTGCTGCAGGAAGTTAGGCATGATTTGGGTAAATCCAGTGCCTGGGTGAAAAAGAAAACATATCCATTGACAGCTCTGCTTTTACCTTCCATCAAATTTATAGAAAGCCTGTGGGGGAAGCATAGAATGAGAGAAAAATAAGCTCACATCTATATTTTCTGATTATATTCTTGAAGCAACACCAATATCTCAAAGGCAAATTGGACCTCAATGTAGAGATAATTTGCAGCATTTTCTCTCCCTCACACATGGAACTTTGAAGATATCGAATACTTAATTTTTCAAAGTGATTAAACTGATATCAGTATTCCTAGCCCATGCACCAGAATAGTATGAAATGACTTGGAGATAGGTAGAAGCAATCACACCTGACTCTGTCCTCACTGATCTCTTGCTCCTCAATGCCAGTGGCCACTGCTATATGCTTCTGCAACTCCCAATTGATAGTAATATGTTGGCCCTACCATTGTTCCAAATGGCCCTTCCTCTGAGGTTCTGAAGGTTCACTATTTCTTTTAGAATGTGCAATTCCTCACAGTTCATTCACACAAGGAGTGACTGAAAGTTTCCCAGACTTGACTAGTTGTTCATCAATCCCATGTTAGCATTCACACATCTATTCAGAAGACAACTTCTGAGTGCCAGTCATAGTCCAAGCATGAACGAGCCACCTTGAATAGTGCCTATCTTTGCTCTCACAGACCAGCCTCACCCCATTCCCTAGATCATTCTCTCATAAAACTGGACACCCATCATATTATATCTTTTTTATTTTTTTGAAGTGGGGAACTCATTTATTGAGACAGAAAGCAGGCAGATATACCCATTGCCCAGGTAGAAAGTCAAGGTAATCATTAACACAAACACAAAGCAGCACAATGCATAGTCACATTTTGACCTACAAACTATTTGATCACAAGTGAAGAGTAACCATACAAGCTTTGGTCACAGGTTCACAACGCAATTTTCCCCAGGGGTTATTACAGGCACTTCAGAGGAGGGGGGGCAGTTGAGTAACAGGAGTTTGTGGTGGTTTACAAGTTTGGCCAAACACAATATACAGTAATTCATAACCTTTGTTTTGTTTTGTTTTCTTCTTCTCTCCTTTCTTTTTTTTAATTTTTAATTCATAAAAAGGAAACATTGACTAAACCATAGGATAAGAGGGGTACAACTCCACAAAATTCCCACCACCAGAACTCCATATCTCATCACCTCCCCCGATAGCTTTCTTATTCTTTAACCCTCTGGGAGTGTGGACCAAGGTCATTGTGGGATACAGAAGGTTGAAGGTCTGGGTTCTGTAATTCCTTCCCACTGAGCATGAGCATTGACAGGTCAATCCAGCCTGTCTCTCTCTTTCCCTAGTGAGGAAGGGCTTTGGGGAAGTGGAGCTCCAGGACACATTAGTGGGGTTGTCTGTCCAGGGAAGTCTGGTTGGCATCATGCTAGCATCTGGAACCTGGTGGTTGAAAAGAGAGTTAACATACAAAGTCAAACTGTTGAACAATCATGGACCTAAAGGCTAGAATAGTGCAGCTAAAGAGTTGGGGGCCCTCCATTTTGTAGTAGGCGTATTTTACTTATATTTCAAAGGGCCTATGACTATACTAATTTTCTCTTCTTTTTTTCCCTGAGCCTGAAATCTGATATGCAGGTGGATCTAAGTTATTATCTGGGGAAATAATGTCATGGCTGTTAAAAGGACCAGAAAGCCATCACATTGCATCTTATATTTATCTTCTCTACTGTACCTGACAATGTTATATTGCTCTAGATAATAATTAACAAAATGCCTTAATTTCAGTTTCTATACCACCAGACAGCAATGAGAAACATACAAGAAAAGAAATCTGAAATCCCCAATACACTGTGTAATGCAACTAGGTATTTTGATAGATAGCATTACCACCCACCCAGATGTTTGAAGCTGACCATGCCTGCACTGAAAGTGTAGCACTGAAAGTGCTAAATTGTTGTATACTCTCTGCCATAAACCCTCTTGACTCTAAGATAGAGGCAGTGAAATAGAAAAGTTTATAGAGAGCAGTTAGAAGCAAACACTCCAACAACCTATTAATTCCATTTTACTTTCCCTAAATGAAAATTGTATGCCTGGTCTTTAGATGCCACACTGTTGTCTAAGTTCTTATTGGTTTTCTGATTAGTTTCATTCTGGCAGATCAGAGGAGGTCCACTAGTGACAGGTTTAAGACCTATTATTCTGCTAGAACCTGTTTCATTGTCTCCTAATTCTGATTTAAATCCATACAGATAATATAGAGAGATTCAGAAATCGAGTCAGGGATTCATGAAGTCCAAGAGATTATATGCAAGAAAAATCTAACATTTCAGTGCCTGCAGCTTAGTGCTCCCAGGTCCTTGGATCCCCATCCCCATATGTGGTGGGCAGCAGTGATGAGGAGTGTGTTGCATTTCCTATGAATTAAGCCATCGGGTAGGAGAACAATGTCATCATTGATGGTGAAAGGTCACTGAAATTCCAAGGACACTTGAGGCCTTTCACAAGACCAAGACAGAGATGCCTAATGTTAATCCTACGTAATGTGAGTCTCTGACAACCCGCTTCCTAATGGGCCTACTGACAGCTCAATTGCCCATTCAGTGTGATTCAGTGCATCCTCAAGGAAGTGGTTTGGAGGGGAAAAAAAACCTCATATATTTATATGTTCGAAAGTTCACCTGAGAAATGCTAGCTCAGGGCATTCTGGTTCTTGGGAGAAGTAAATTACTCTACTAAAATCTTACTTCATTTGGGAGTTAGGGGGTGTCCAACCTTTAAGCATAGTGAAATCGAAGCCCTTTCATTTATTCAGTACATATTAGTGAGGCAAAGAATGTAGGGAATGCACAGTATACTGCAGCTGCCCTCCTGACAGTGTTCTCTGGCTCTTGACTTTGAATATAAGATTCATATGGTAACACATCCATTTTACACTTATTTGGTCAACATTTGATCTGTACTTTTCTCTATACCAGGTACTGTAGTAAAGAACAAAATGGCAAACAAGACAGCATCATTCTCTTTGTGTAGTTTACAGTCTTCCTAAAAAGTTAAGCCAGGACTTCACTCTAATTGGCATTATTTCAGAAACCCATGAGCACACAAAGCTGACATTTTAACCTCTAAGGAGAAATTAAAGAGAAACCTAAAACAAATTGGCATATTAGACAGGACTGAACTTAGAAGGCTGAGTTAGTCTCATAAGTGATAAGTGGGGAAGGGTTGTCTTATACCTGAGTTATAAAGAATTGAGAGTGAAAGAGGTGAATCATGACCTGCACAGAACAAAGGTGTGTATGAAAGGCAGTGTTGACTGTTCATGTTTTCTTTATGTATATGATTTATTTGTGATTAATAATGAGCTCAAAGATTATAAGATTACACCGTATAGTTCCATACCACATTCAACACCAAAATTCTATGTCCCCACCTTCTCACTTCCCAAAGATAACCATATAGTTCTTACAAAGTGTTAGCAACAGTTTTCTTGCTTTGTTTGCAAGTTTATATGTATGAGTTCTCTAGATTCCACATATGAGTGAAACCATCTACTAGTTGTCTAATATCTCTTTGCTTAATCACCTCCAGTTCCAACCACTATGTCCCAAAGGAAACAACATCATCTTTTTTTATTTCAAAGTAGTATTCCATAAATACTACAAATTCCATAAAATAATATCCATTATGCTTCATTATGATTAATGAATTCATGGTTTAACTTTCTAGTAAGTCTATAAACTACACAAAGGGAATGGCTCTCATGTTTGCCATTTTATTCTTCACTACAGTGCCTGGAAGAACATATATATATATATATATATATATATATATATATATATATATATCATAACATCTTCAGACAATCATCTGTTGATATGCACTTAGGCTGCTTCTCCTTTTTGGATATTGTGATGAGGTAATCAAAAAGGAAGCATAAACATTGGGACATCCAAGAAGTAAGTAGGGGAAACAGGAGTTCAAGCTTATTTGCTTGCCTGGCTGCCTTTTGTATGTATAGTTTTGGTTAAAAGCTCATTTTCTCTGGTATTCAAGAGAATATGTATTATGTCTTTCTTTGAAAATTACTTAAAATTCATTTATTTAACAACAACCAACAAAAGTACTACATGTTGTGTGCCTGTAGTATCAGAACCAGAGATTACAGAAGCACAGAGGAGGATCACCTGCCCTTGTCTGTGGCTAGTTTAAAAGGATTCCTGAAAGAGAGACTCTGGGCTGCTAAAGCACAGACTGGCATATGATAGAAGAGAAAATAGAGACATGCCATACAACATAGTGAGAATTCATTTAGCTACACTACCTGGTATGAAAGAGGACCTTATCAAATTTTAGTGTCCTGTGCAATTTCTGCAAACCTTGCTGTGTCTCAGTTTCTTCATTTGTAAATGCTCACAAACTTTTTAAAATGTTATTAGTGATTTAATATTGATTTACAAAAATACATGTCAACAGGGATATAATTCCAGACTGTTTCCACCACCAGAAATCTGAATCCCAAGTCCCTCCATTGCAAACCACTGCAGTTCCCCCCTAAGATTGTAGATATGGGCCAACCATCATCTCTACAACTATCTATCAACTTTGTATACAATCGCCCCCCTTTTCTTCCAGGTCCCTCCTCTGTTCCCCTCCCAGCCACTGACACCATTACTACATCCAAAGGTTCCTCAGCTTTTCCTCCTCTCTCTCCAGATGCTGATGGAACTGGAATTCAGAGCCCTCATCTTCTTCCTATCAGTCCCCCCCACACACTTCAAGTATGGATCAAGGTTGTTTCTGGGGTGCAGAAGGTAGGAGTTCTGGCTTCTGTAATTGCTGCTCTGCTGTATGTGGGCATTAGCAGATCAATCCCCAGTCTCTTTCTGTCTTGCATTAGTGTGCTAGAGCTCTGGAAAGGCAAGGTCCCAGGACTCATTGGTGAGGTCATCTGCCCAGAGAAGTCAGGATGGAATCATGGTAGCATCAGCAACTTGGTGTCTGGAAGGTGGCAGGACATAAAGTGAAACAAAATGGTTAATGAACAGGAACCAAAAAGTAGGAACAGAGCAGATGAGGTTAGGGATTTTAGGGCAGAAGAAAGCTTGGAAGTCCATTTTAGGCATGTATCTAGGGGCCTACCACTATGGTAGCTTTTGCTTGAGTTTGATAGCTAGTATTAAGTTGGATATGTTGTCTGAGAAACGTTGTCTGAGAAAATGTCAGAGTAGAAAAAAAAGGGCTAAAAAGTTGGATTAGGGCAGTGAATAGCTCCCATTCTTGAAAAAAAAAAATCTCATAGCTCACAAACTGAATGTGAGAAATTTTAAAGAGTCATTTATAGATACAAAAGGCTTACAACAGGATGTGGTATGTGGAAGGAGGTTAAAGAGATGTGTGATTAAGTCATTTCATTAATGCATTTTACATTGCTCTTAGCAGTTTTGGATTTTCTTTTTCAAAACTGAGCATAAAGTGGAGAGAATTGCCATGTATACCTCCCTTTCAAGTACAGTTTTCTATTATTGGCATCCTGTTATGTATGGTATACTTAAAATTGGTAAACCATTATTCACACATTACTATTAACTAAACTTCATGGTTTACATTGTTGTTCACCCTGTTTTGTGCATCCTGTGAGTTGTAACAAATGCATAGTGTCCTATATTGGCCACTATAACACCATACAGAATAGTTTTTACTGCCTAAAAAAATTCTGTGTGCTCTTTATCCCCCAGATCAGTGTAGTCAGTGTTCTTTTTACTGTCTCCATATTTTCACATTTTCCAGAATGCCATCTAGTTTGACTCATACAGGTGTATAACTCAGTGATAGAGTATGTGTCTCACATACATGAAATCCTGAGGTCAGTCTTCCTCCATTTGAATGAGGAATATTCATCTATCAACACTTACTGCATACCTATGAAATATAAGGCAATGTGCAAGGTGTAAAAATATACAGTTAAAAATAACATAAGCTAACAGAAGATAGACATAAATGACATCCTGTGATAATCGACGAAGGTTTCCCTAAAGAGATTATACTTTATAAAGCAGATATATGATAGAAAAGGAAAGATATCAGAGCAAACCTTGGATAAGAAAAGTGTGTGATATTAATCTGGGAATACTGAGCAGCTTTATTTGACCAAGAAGAGTTTACACTGGAGCAAAAATGAAGCTAAACACCTTAAATTATAGTGTCAGGGTGACCCTTAGCTACAAAGAATCTGGACTGAGCAGAGTCATCATAAGGCTTACTCCTCTACTTCATAAAAGTTCCCAGGGTCCAGGCTGCTCTGCCAGGTTCAAGTATACAATTGTTCCCTGAACATGAGCCAAAAAGCTATCTATGGCAGATTCTTGGAGAACTCAAGAACTCCCTGCTTCCTTCCCTGAGTCCTTGGCTGCTGTGTCTTCATTGTGGCCCCTAGGAACAAGTTTCCTCTTGTTCCTGAAGGGCAGACAATAGAATTCTGAGAGAACCTTCTTAGGAATGAGATTTTCTGAGGCAACCTTAATTCAGCACAAGGGCTGGAGGTGGGCTTTCCTTCCAGGAAATCCAATTTGTGAAAGCATTACATCTCCACCCTTTATCCCAGCCCTGCACCACTGACTCCAGCTTCCTTTTGTAATGTAACAGCTTTCTAAAGAGCCCCCACAGTCAGAATGCACCAAACTCTAGACTCCTGAGCCATGCTGCCATTTTTCAACCAATATGACCAAACTTGTCAGAGCAAAGAAGGCTCAGGTCTCTATGACACTCCATATAAATAAATACCCAGTCAATAAGCCAATGCTTTGTCTGAGAGGAATAAAGAGTATAGCTGACAGGGTGGGAAGTCTTGGGAAAGTGACAGTTATTTAGATTAATTTCACCAGCTTGCAGCACCCATGTCTCTCTTGACTTCCTCCCCACTCGTATAGATAAGCATCATCTCTCTTTCTCTCTGTCTCTCTGTCTCTGTCTGTCTCTCTCTCTTTCTCTCATATATATATATATATATATATATATATATATATATATATATATCCTATCTTTGAATTAGACAGCCAGGTGGTATATTAAAGTCCCATTACACATCTCTTAAAGGATTGTATATATCTTCTTTAACCCCATTTTCCTTACCTGAGATCTGTATATATAGCAAATAAAATAATCATAAGGTATGACATATATAAATAACCTAGGGTAATAGCTGGTATATAGCATGATCTTGTGTTATTTTTCCCCTCATCAAATGAAATCTAGTTGCATTATAATAAACAAATTATTATAGCATTGCTTAAATGTCATAGAGGCAGTATGGTGGGAAGAGAAAATGACTTAAGGGATAAATCTTGCCTCACATCTGTCAATTTTTTACTAAAAAGTACAGAAATCCTGATTCAAATTGTGGCCAGGATATAGACGATTTTACTATTTTGGTAAAATTGTTGAATGTATCCAATATCATCATGCTCTTCTGGTTATTAATAGAACTCTCTGTCTCTTGTGTCCCAAATGTACTGATATTTTCAGCATACACCCCAGACTCCCTTATCTCTAAATGCGGTCAGGAGTGGAATATGAATTAGGAGTTAGATACTTTCTTTTTCAAAAGATTTTATTTATTTATTAATGAGAAAAATAGAGAGAAAGAACAAGACTTCTATCTGGCACATGTGCTGCCAGGAGTTGAACTCTGAACATCATGCTTAGAAGTCCAGTGCTTTACCCACTGTGCCACTTCCCAGACCACTTGGCACTTTTTTGTCTTTACTTATATATTGGATAGAGATAGCCCCAGAAATTGAGAGGAGGGGGCTAGGGAGACAGAGAGACACCTGCAGCACTGCTTCCCCACTTGGGACGCTTTCCCCCTACAAGTGAAAACCAGGGGCTTGAACCCAGGTCCTTACACATTATAACATGTGTATTCAACAAGGTATGCCACCACCCAGTCCCATAGGCACTTTCTTTTAAGAGAAGTTGAGGTGCCAGAAAGATACCTCTCAATTTTAATTCTTGGAAACACCATATGCTAAAATTCCTTTTGATAAGGAGTCTTTGTAACTGCAGCATAGCTTCAAAGCAGTTAATACCACTCATTTCAGGTGAATCTTAATCTGGTGACCTCCAACAATATCTCAAGTGTCCAGTGTCTTTGTTATTTTTTTTTCAATGATATCTGTTTTATTCTTACATTTTATATGCCTCCACCCCCATAATTGTTTCCTATTCTTCTAATCAACCCCCCCCACACACACACACTCACAATAATAACTATAAAAGACTTCTGAGGCTCCTGTAAAGCTAAACATCACTTGCTACAGTTGGTATAGACTTCAAATTCTCATGCTGAGAACGGAGTGACACGTTTCTTTTAGAAGGCAGTGGAGATGCAAAAAGATACAAAGATAAGCTAACAAATCTAAATGGACTATTGTGACTTATTTTCTTCTTTGTTACATTTTGCTTCACTGTCTAACAAGTGCCTCTAGATCAAGATTTTGAATGAGTAAGTAAAATCTAGATTCATGTTCTTATACGCAGGAAGTGTTCATCCAGGCATTTCTTGGGTTTCTATTGTGAGGGGTAAGCATCTATTTCCCACAGTACCCCCACCAAGACCCACAGTGGAGGAAATAAGTTCCCCCAAATGAAGTGCAGTACCGTAAAGAAGTAGAAATCAATGCTGGGAAAGTAAAAAATAGTGAATGTCCACTCCATTGACTTATATCATTTAAACATGTAACTAGCCTGTATCTCTCTCTCTTAGACTCAGGCAGTCCCAGGACTGTAGTGACAGGAATAAATGACCTGACCTGCAAAAGTTAGACACACCCATCACTTAATTTATTCCTTGAGCATTTGCTTAGATTTCATTTCCTTCGGAAGGCTTTTCTGGCCCATAAACTAGGGAAGCCCCCACCCCGTCCCCCACCTTGCCTGTGCTTCCATTACACTTAGTCCTATTTTGTAAAAGCCAGTCAGATTTTTAAACACTTGTTTACTGTCTACTTTGCCTGTTAGACTGTAAAACTTTGAATTGCTTATCATAATTGGGAGAATATTTGAAGCAAGAATCATTCCCTGCAAATCCTCAAATTACCATTCTGGTAATCCACCTATTTATTCAGCTACTTTAAACTAAGCTCCAAGAAGGCTCTAGGACTTTGCTGGGTATTGAGACTACAGAGACTGAAGAAACCTGCTACATACTCTCTAGACACCCACTAATATATAGTTCTTCACTATATATTAGTGAATAACCTAGGTTTCAGTCTGAGGCCTTGGTTCCCCCATTTGTGAAATATTAATACTACTCACTAACATAGCAGATGTCTCTGACACCTTCATTAAACCCATTTAACTCAATTCTAATTTCAGCTGTAGCTGTTGCAGGTTTTTCCCATGAAAGCTCTAGTACTACCAGCTTCTCCCTCAGAGGAGTAGTCCCCATCTCTCAGAATTCTTCCCAGTTTTTCTCCAATGTTACCATAATTTGCTCCACCTCTGTAGGCTAAAATAAGCTCAGTAATGTAGAAGCACTAACAAGGTTTATGCAGAAGAACTTCTACTCAACAAAGCATGATAACTGGTGGATGGATAAGTGCTCCAGTTTCTCATTTTTCTCTTTTCTTTTTTAATATTTATTTATTTTTTTATTTATAAGAGGAGAGAGAAAGGACCAGACATGAATCTGGTACATGTGCTTCTGGGGATGGAACTCAGGACTTCATGCTTGACTGTCCAGTGCTTTTGTGCACTGCACCACCACCCCAGACCACATTTCTCTTTTTTCTTCAGGTGGTAAAACTGAACTTTTTATTGTGTAGAGAAGTAACTTCAAAAACACATATTTGTGGGATAACCTAATAGCTCACTTGGATAGTATGCTGCTTTGCCATGTGCATGATCCAAGTCTAAACTTGTCTCTTACTCATTGAAGGAAACCTCAGCGCAGTGGTGCTTGTCCTCCTCCCTTTCATCATAAATAAATAAATAAATAAATAAATAAATAAATAAATACTATTTTTCTTTTGCCTTTTCTCTTTCCCTATCCCCTTATTTCTGATTCTTGAGATCCTCTGTTATTGTAGTCTGAGCCATGTTTCAAGTTTTACTTTGAGTGGAATTTAAGTTAGAGCGCTAAACTTGCAAAGTTATACCAAAGGTCATCTATAGCATAGGAGTGAGATTCTTAATACATGTTGTAGCACACTGCAAGCACTTAAGAAATTTTAATGACTCATGGCATCACTGTGATTTTTTTTGTGGGAGAAAATGGACACGTGTAGTACAAAAAGATATACACTATCATGAAAGCTTATAAAGTGGTTGGAAGTACAGAGAAAGATGAGGTGAATGAGCTCTTGAGTTTGTCAGAGACAGGGGGCTTCACAGAGAAAGCAATTATGAGACTGAATTTTCTTAGAGACCTACAAATCAAAAAAGAGAATTCACAGGAGGGGGTAGATAACATAATGGTTATACAAAGAGACTCTCAGTCCTGAGACTCCAAAGTCCCAGGTTCAGTCCCCTACACTATCATAAGCCAGAGCTGAGCAGTGTTCTGGTGTTTCTCTCTGTGTCTTTCTCTCGCTGCATCTCTCTCAAAAGTAAGTAAGTAAATAAATAAATAAATAAATAAAAATTCCCAACAAAACCCAAATGTGACAGTATGTGGAAAAGAAAAAAAGGCTTACTGTAGGATGCTTAAGCAATTCTGCATTGTAGGAGGTTTAAGAGAGGGTTCATGAGGTGTAGAAGTCAAGGGCTCAGAGAGCAGAAGTCTCAAGAAACCCTGAGCAAGGAGAGAGGAGACATTCAAGGCACCTAGGGAGGTATGCTACCAGGGCTCCCTACAGTCACACAAAAAGGAATATAAAACCTGCACTGTCGTTCTACACATGTGCTTCCCTCACTCCTGTTTATTTACACTCTGCTAAGCTGGATGGAATCAAGGCATAATTCATGACACCCTCCCCTCTTCAGTCCCCTACAGAGAGGGGGAAGTAGAGAGCATCCCTGTCAAGTGCCAGATGTTTGGCAGCCTTCTCAGGACTGAACCTGGCCTTCGAGGTAAAATAGGAAACTCTTATGGCATAGAAAATCCTGAAAGTGCAAATGTTTTATTGAATGGAAGACAAGTGGTTTCAGGAAAGAAGTGGATGATGAGAGAAATAAAATCAGGCACATCTGTGTTGCAGAACCCACCTTGCTCCTCCCTGCCTGCCCAGACCCCGGCAAATAACTGGCTCACCGTGACCCTCAATTCCTTCCACTTTCTAACTTCCTTTCTGTCACCGAGCTTCACAGCCTCCATGAGATAGCACGTGAAATTTATTTTTGTGGGATGAATCTTGTTACCCCACAGCTCTTGGTCACTTTGAATAAGTAGATAGAATGGTATATGTTTGAATTTTTAATAAGTTTAAAAGCACTCCCCAGAGACTTGTCTACCTAGCTCTAAAATAGACAAGTACAAGGACATTAATAGCAGGGTACATAATATAATAGATTGGGGATGAAAAGTCAAGATAGTTGTCTATAAATGCTGGCTGGCCATCATTTTCACGTAGTTACTTTTTAAATATACGTAGATTTTATTACATTGACTGGGCAGTGGCACACCCAGTAAACAGAACACATTACTATGTATGAAGACCCAGATTCAAGCCTCTGTTTCTCACTGGTAGAGGGGGAAGTTTCACAAACAATGGGGCAGTGCTACAGGTGCTTCTCCTTCTGAGTGTTTGTCCCTCTCTATCTCTCCATCACAATATGAAAAAGAGAGAAAAAAAATAATAAAGGTCTAAAAATGGTGACCAGGAATGGTAGCATTGTCATGTAGGCACCAAGTCCCAGAAGTAACCCAGAAATAAATTAATAAATGATTTTAGTTACAAAATAATTACTTTAATTAATTAGTTAAAATAATTATTGCTTTAACGTTGCTTCTCAGAGGTATCGTTTCACACATCCACATGTGTCTGTACAGCTCACCACATTCACCACCAAAGTTCCTGTCCCTCCCACCCACCTACATTCTTCTGGTAACCACTATAGTTCACAAAGTCTAACAGGCAGCCTGGCTGCAATTTTTTTTTTTTCACATTGGTTTGCTTTAGTTATCTATATTCTGTCTTGCATTTACTTTTAATTCAGAATTGGTACCTAAGAGTTAATACACTATTAATCTTTTATTTCTTTTTCATGTCTCAAGTGACATTCTGTGTTTTCCAGTTATGTTGAATAAGTCACTCTGTGTTGCCCTAGAATCCTTTCTTGTGTTTCTTTGGCTTTGTTCATATATGTTATTTATATATTCATCAAATATTCACTGAGTTCCTACATAGTAAATTGTTGGCTTCTGCAAACAATAAGGGAAAAAAGGAAGAAGAAAGAAAGACAAGTTTTTCCTTGCTCTCATAACCTAATTTTGACTATTTTAACCAGACAACTTGACAATTTAAAAATAGTACAGGGTTGGGAGAGATAGCATATGGTTATACAAAAAGACTTTCCCGCCTGGGGCTCCAAAATCCAAAGTTCATTACTTGCATCACCATTAGCCAAAGCTGAACAGCAACAACAACAACCTTTTAATGGTGCAAAGAAATGGGTGCACCAGAGGTTTTAGATGCTACATTGAAGCAGAGTTTAGTCTGTGAAACAAATCATAGAAAAAAAAATTGATTTGGCTAGGAAAGACTCTTGGAAAAATAATACCTTTGTAGTTTTTCTTTTAAGGATGAAAATCCTATTCACCTTTCTAAGATAATTTAAACATAGTCTCTCAGTAAGAAAGTCATTTTTTCCTTTGGGATTTATAATTCTTTCCTTGTTATTACCATGGCTTTTAGGACGTTGTGATGTTATCTTTAGCTGAGTTCTAATCTGTCCCTGCTCAAAGTATGAGATTCTTGAGAGCAGAATTTCTACTACTCTTACTCCTTTCTGCAGTTTCAGTGCTGTGCCAGATACAAATAAGATGTTGAGGAAACAGAAGCAAATTGAAAGGTAAATCTGCAAATTCAAGATTTTTTTTTTTTTGCAATTAGCAATCCAAATAATGTTCTGGTTCATGCTCTTTTTCCTTAATAAAATAAGTACTTTCCTAATAAATTCATATGGATATATTATACAATTAGTAAAAATAAACCATATATGAACATTCTAAACCTGCCATTCAAATAACAGTTCATAAATTCCTTTATAGGATTTTAAAGACATTCATCTGTAATTTCTCCACAAGCCCAAAGTCTGGTTGTCTAAGTGACTGAGACAGTAAAGTTTCTTACTTCAAATATGAATTTTATGATGTGGTTTATATATGTGTGTGTGTGTGTGTGTGTGTGTGTGTGTGTGTGTGTGTGTGTGTGTGTGTGTGTGTGTAGGATTTCTCTAGAAAAACAGATAAGTGGGTTTCTGGACATTGAAACAGTGGAATTTGGTAACAGTTTATCTTTCAGCAGCAACACATCTATCAATTTTTCTACTTACTAGGCAAGAGTTGTTATAAAATGAGAGAATGATTTGAAGTACCTTGTACTTTGCCCACTCACCTAGAATGTCGTTGCTTTTCTGTTAAAATCCTGTGCATTCTTCAGCCACCACCCTAAACATAGACTTGTTTATTTTACTACTGGTTGAAATTGGTTAAAGGTTACAAAGCACATCAGAGGTAAACTAAAAGAACAGGCCTCTAATCACCCTGTCCTATATATATATATGTTTTCTCTTCACACTAGGGTTGTTCAGAGTGCATGGAGTCTTCAGTGTTCAGAAAATGTCATCAATCTTCTCCCCCTTTCTAGAGAAGTCTTAATCTCTAATAACACCAAAAGGCAATTGAAAATCCTGTAGCTTAGCTGCAATTTGAAGATCATTCATTTTTGTTTGTTTAATGCAATATTATCCAGTTCATTTCAGCCCTTTTCTCCATAACATCTATTAACGTCTCTGGAATTATTTTTTTCAGAAAGTAGAATTTAGGAAACATTCTATCTTTTTAGATATGGCTAGCAAAGAGAAATAGTCATAATATAACTGAGCTGCTAACATATTTGGACAATCCATTTTTTTATGACTATAGGAAAACTCTATTTTTAACTTAAACAGAATACTATTTCCCTCTGTCAAAAATTAGACAAAGAAAAATGGCAATTTAAAAAGAAGAGGCAAATTCTTATTTAACATACAAAAGGGTATATTAAACTAACCTCTTTCAAAGTAACACAAAGTAAAACAATAAGGGATATTTTTGAACCAAATACTCAGATATGTATTTTAATAACTATAATAAACCAGAATTCCTAGACATTTTATTTTTCACTTTTGGGGTATTTTCAAAAAGTTTAACAATAAACATGCATTTATTTTTTTGTCTAATGACTCATTAATAATTTCATAGTCATTTAGAAAATTACTAATTCACAGGGGTATAGGTGTGTGTGTGTGTGTTTATGTATGTGTATGAGTCACTGAACCTACCATTATAGTTCTGTGCCACCCTCCCTCTGATAACAATCATAGTTTTCAAAAATAGTTTAATAAATAGTTGGACTTCTTTTTTTGTGTGAATTCACATAAAGAAGTTATAAGAGGGCTGGTGAGACAACATAATGGTTATACAAAGAGACTTTCATTACTGAGGCTCTTAGGTTCAGTCCCCAGCACCACCATAAACCAGAGCTGAGCAGTACTCTGGTCTTTTGCTGTTTCTGTCTGTCTCTCTCACTCTCTCTCTCTCTCTCCTTCCTCTCTCTCTGTCTCATTAAAAATAAAGAAATAAAACTTTAAAAAGAAGTTATAGTGGGGGGAGGGGAGTTGGCAGTAGCCACCAGGTTAAGTGCACATGGTACAAAGGGTAAGGACGGTCATAAGGATCCCAGTTCGAGTGGTTCCCCACCTAAAGGGATGTCACCTCACAAGTGGTACAAAGGGTAAGTAAGGACTGTCATAAGGATCCCAGTTCGAGTGGTTCCCCACCTAAAGGGATGTCACTTCACAAGTGGTGAAGCAGGTCTGCAGATGTCTTTCTCTCCCCAATTCTATCTTCTCTCTCGATTCCTCTCTGTCCTATCCAATAATAACATCAGCAATAACAACAACAACAAATGAAAAAAATAAGTTATGGGATAGATATTTAATCAAATACTACCCTGCAATTTATAGAGATGATATCGAATCTTTTGGGACACAGTGAATGGAACTGGAGAAGATTGTGCTTCACGAAATAAGTAAAGAAGTAAAAGACAATTAGAAGATGACTTTGCTCATATATGGGCTATGAATTATAGATAGATAAAGCTTTTTTTACTTTAAAAGGTAGTTTCTTAAAATAAACAAAGGAGTCAACCTTTATTTTTTATTTATTTTTTATTGAGAGGTTATTGATCTATAGTACAGTTGTTGGCACATGGGTAAAATTTCTCATCTCTCCAAGATCTGTGTCTTCAAAACACTCTCACTCCTAAATTGTGTCCCTCATCATGTACCAGAACTGGAAAGCCTCCTTCTCCCAGCCTTCTTTCTGTCCTCCTACCCCAGTCCTATGATATATAAGGCTCATTGTAGAACTGTTTAAAATGCATTTGAACAGAAAGAGTTGATTCCAACAACTTAAAAGATAAATACAGAACGTTGCTAGTGGCTTATTATCCTATAATCTTAGAATCACAAATTTAAAAATGGAAGAAGTAATAACAAAAATTAATCTAATCATGCTTGTTATTGGTCTGAATTGTATTCTCCCTCCTCAAACTAATATATCAAGATTCTAACACTGAGAACCTAAGAATCATTCTAAAAAGAGGGCACTTTCAAAGGTAATTATATACTTTGAGATGAATTTACCAAGATAGGTCTTAAAGCAGTATGACTGGTGACCTTATATGAAGAAGAGTTTAGTTGCATGTACCAAGGTAAAACCATGTGAAGATTATAGAGAGAAGATAACCATCTAAATATGAGAGAGAGAGAGAGAGAGAGAGAGAGAGAGAGAGAGAGATCTGGAACAAACACATCCTCATGGTCTTCAGAAGAAATCACCACTACCAAAATTCGATCTCAGTCTTGTAACCTCTAGAAATTGTGAGAAAATGAATTTTCCATTATTTAAGTCACCCAATTGGTGGTACTTTGTTGTGGTATTGCTAGTAAGCAAATAAATTCTTTCAGGAGATAAACACAGAACATACAGAAAGTAGTCAGAACAAAGCTGTCACTAAAGGTAGATTCAGAACCTTGTTTGAGGCAGAAACCCAACAGCAATAGATTAATTTCTTGCAATGAGTTTGATGCTGTCACATTGGAACTTGGACTCCATAAATATAAGCACACTATAGTACTTCCAGCTATCAATACTGAAAGAAATGTAAAGGTTCTCTAAGTGTATGAAAGAAGGACTTCAATTTTTTTCTAATTTGTCCATGAAAATAGCCTTAAGAATGGAGTAATAAATGTTCTTTCCTCACCTGACAAATAACTTTGATCACTTCTCTCATTTTTCTAAAACCAGAAAAATATATAGTATCCCCTCCTCCTGAAAAAAAGAAGACTACTTACAAAAATTTCTGGAGTGGGGCTAGATAGTGGTGTCCAGTCCTCATCTACAAGGGGAAAGCTTTGCAAGTGGTAAAGCAGTGCTGCAGATTTCTGTCTCTTATCCTCTCAATCTCTCCCTTCCCTCTTGATTTCTGACTTTCTCTATCCAATAAATAAATAAATAATTTTTAAAAAACCTTCCAGAGGCATGACTATAAAATAACATCTTCTGTACAGTTACACCCCAATTGACTAGAAAAGGCAACAACAATAATAACAACAAAATTCACACAATTTACAACTAGGACTTCTAAAGAAACTCTCAGCCACAGGTGTGTACAGGTGCAAGATTCTTTCCTTCCCCTCTTCATAGTAATTTCAGGGAAATTCAGCACCTTAGCCACAATGTCACATCCTAACTTCCAATAGAAATCATACTAAATGTAAGCTTATGCAATATCTGGGAAAATGTCAGAGCTAGGATTTGTAAAAGATACTATGAAAGCAATTCAAGACTAAACTTAACATACAGACACAAATTCAAGAATCGAGACATAGTTTCACCAAAGAATTAAACAAACACAGAAGGAACACTCCAAACAGAATTTGCTGCTAAGCTGGAAAAAATGAAAGAACTCCAGAGTAATAGGGTGTAAAGGACAATACTCTGAATATAGTTCAGTCTCAGAGAGCAGACTTAGGAAGTAGACTAAATCAGGTTGAGGAGAGAATATCAGGGCTAAAAAATACAGTACACACTCTGTGAATTCAAAGCTGTTGGAGACAAAAGGTTTATGAAAAATGAAGCAATTCTCTGTGAAATAGCCAGACTCCATCAGAAAGGCAAATTTGAGTTATTCAGACACCTGAATAAGAAGAAAGAGAGATAAACAGAAAACACAGTCAAAGAAATCATAGCAGAAAATACTCCACACGTGGGCAATGCTCAAAATACAGACATCCAGAAAGCTGAACAAACACCCACGTCTCTGAATCCAAAACGGCTCAAATCCAGGCATATTATAGTAAGTAGAACTACCCAAAGCAAGAACAAAGAAAAAATATTGCAAGGTACTAAGGAAATGAAGAAACTGACATAAAAAACTGATACATGTGGACTTGCACATGCTTATAGACACACACACACCACACACACACTGTCTCTAAGACTTTGTGATAACTACAGTAGTTATCGTTGGGGGTAGGGAGATGAACACACAACTTTAGTTCTGGGCATAGTTTGGAATTATACCTCTATAACATTATAATCATATATATCATTATTAAATCAGTGATAAATATTTTAAAAAATGTAAAGGAACAAGTTAAAATATCATATATGTCTAGCACATGATATATACCAAGAATATAGTGAATGCTCAGTAAATTAGATGGTAGTGCAGATAAGGGATGGTGGTGGCATAACAGATGTTTAAATGATGCAAGTCCCATTCATGTCTTTCTCTTAAAAGTCTATATATTTATCTTAATGACATAACACTTTTATTATGAGAATATCAGTCAGAAAAATACTCATCAACAGCAGTAATGTATAAGATTTTGACAACTTACTTTTATGCATGTTTTGTCTTTGAGGTTTTTTGTTGGTTCATTTGTTTTGTCACAAATATTATTACTTTATCTTTTCTGGTAGTGTTTCTTATTTCAGAAATTTCACTGGTAACTAGAATAATCTCTGACATATTATAGACACTCTTTATTAAACGAATGAGTGAATCACTGAAGCAAATAAATATATGTGCAAATAAAGTACATTTCTCATTGTGTACTTAGATTGTTTTTATTGTATGCTTGTTCCTTATGAACTTCTGTGGCATGAGAGAGGGCATAATTTTATATCTTGGGCATCTCTCATCATTATCCTACACTGACCTCCATCTCTCACCTCCTCATGGTCTCACTCTGCATAAAGGTAGGTAGACTTGTGAGGACCAGTAAGAAAAGCCCATGTAAAGCTGACCCATTATATATCCATTTGATAGATGGACCCTGTTAACAGGTAACTTGCCAACAAGCCCTTAGGAGCTCTTGTGTGTGCTTCCTAAATCCATTTTGGGGCAGAAATCCATTTTATTAACTGAAGACAGAATAAACCAATTCCAAATATTTGGAAAAGCTTAATCTTGAAAATTAGCTAGCTGTCCTCTGGCCACATGGTGGCCACTTGTGTGCAAGTAAAGCAGGCCCATCTTGGGACAGACCTTTCTCTGTTTCTTGAGAAAACACAATAAAACACCCTTCTCCTTTCATCCACATCTGACGGCTGTAGAAACAGTGACCCGTGGAATTCACATTTTCATACTTTGCTATGGTAGGGCAACATCCAAAGGTTACCCTTGCTGTGTGTGAAAGAGTGACGGCTATCAGGATAAGAAGGCTTCAATGGGGTACTTACTGAGAAAACATGCAGAGATTTCTGGTTCCTCAAATTAGGGAAAAAGTATATGATAAAAGTCCTTTCCAGTGATTTTTCCTTCTCAACTGTTTTCTCGCTGCCCTTCAATGTAATTATAAACTCTGTGGTTAAACTCTGTATTAGAGAAATCACCCTTGATGTAACTCAGAGGGTCTTAGCCCTCAAAATTCTACAAAACTTCAAGGAAATAATTTTGTACCTATAATAGGTCACCAGGATGACAGAACTCAAAAAAGGATTTTTGTTGTCATTTTAGACTGGTAATTTATTGATCCACTGTGTTTATATTATAAAACATGTGTTGACTCAGCATTTTCCTTTAACACGTTAGGGTGGTCTTTGGAGAAGGAAATCTTCTAAGAGAATCAGTTGGGAGGCAGGTAAATCACACTATAAAAAGTGGAAATAAATTTAGACAGAGCTAAAAAAAAAAGTTATGAAGACAAATCAGTCAGGGCATCAGTGAGAGGGGAGACCCAGTGTTTAAGTGTACATGAGGAAGGGTTCTTAGGGTAATTCCAAAGCTAATTAGCCAGTAGCTGAAATCACTTTATCTTTTGCCTTGTTTGCAGACAAGAATCTGCTGAGAGCACTGAAGGCAAAATTAAAGTAGACACTGATGAGAAAGGATACACAACAATACATTTTCCTTGGTGAATAGAAAATTGGGGGAAATTAGTTTCCTGAGTCATTACTGGTTCATTTAATAAAAATTTTATGAGACTATTACTACATAGCAGAAACTGTCCTGGATCCTAAGTTAAGGAAGAAATAGAAGACATCATTGGGGCCAGGTGGTGGTGCACTAAGTTAAGTGCTCACATTACAGTGTGCAAGGACCCAGGTTCAAACCCTTGGTCCTCACCTGCAGAGGGAAAGCTTCACAAGTGGTAAAGCAGGACTTCAGGTCTCTCTCTGTCTCTCTCTTTCTCTATTTCTCCCTTCCCTCTCAGTTTCTCTGTCTCTATCCAATAATACATTTAAAAAACATAAAAAAGGAAGAAATAGAAAACATCCTCTCTGGCCTTGAAAGCTTCATGGACTAGAATAACTACTGATCTCCCTGATTTTCATACATTTACCCCATTATTTACTCCACACTCAGTAGCTTCAGATTTATAAACTACAAATCAGATCAGTTTAATATATTAATTCCCAGTTAAGCTGCAAGTGCTCTTTTTGGTGAACAGGAAAAAATGTTTCTTGGCATAGCACATTGACCCATTCTACCTTTTCAAGCCAGTTGTGATATGACCCCAACCTACCACCCTCTAAGATCTTCGCTTTAGACTTTCCTTGTATTCACAGTAATATCTCATCACTATGTTTATTTAATTCTGTCCTGGTCCTCAGTTCTGCACTTAGACATTAGTGTCTCTAACAAGTCAGCCCTATCAGCAACATCCCAACACACCTACCCTTATCACCCACATCTCTGTCACTGCAAGTGTCCTACCACTGCGCAGTTACTACCTGGTAGACTTCTCCAAGTCACTCACTAGATTGAAAACTTCTTGAAGATCTACTTTCGCTCTCTTCACCTTCATGTCCCCATGTGCAATATAAATAATGGCATTTATGGACTCAGTGCTCAAAATTTTTCTTTAAACAACTATTTACCACCTTTAACACCCTTGGCTGAGTACTTTCACATAACATCTTTATGAAATTTATTCATAAAGTCACACTGACTTTACTTTATAGATGTGAATCTCTTTTAGTGAGGATGAGAAATTTTCCCAAGACCTCACTTCTCTAAAGTGGTAGGTGGCATCAGGATAAAAGTATTCTGTTTCTATGAAACACTGGCCTCTGTGGGTGCTCACGATCCTGCCTACAATTTGCAATTTAGCTAGAGCTCTCCTATCCTACCTGCAAAGAGATATATGTTAAAATAAAATCATTTTTCTCTTTTCAAAGATAACAACACATTAATTGTACTTTCATTTATTTTTTATGGAAATATACTCACATGATATCTATGTATTGTTAGTCAGTTATTTAGTTAGTTAACTAGAGCACTGTTCAACTCTGGCTTATGGTAGTGCAGGAATTGAACCTGAGACTTTTGAGCTTTAGGCATGAGAGTCTTTGCATAAACAGTATGGTATATACCCCCCAGCTATGCTTTTATTTCTAAATGTTCTATTGCCTGGAACTTAGGTTCTATTCAAAGGAATCATTATTCTCTTTCTAATGTGTCATTTAATAGAATAGCAGAAGACAGTAGTACAGAATGATGGCTTTTGTGTGTGAAGTTTCCTGGAAAAAATATAGGAACAAAACATTGGGAAGGAGATTAAAGAAAGAATTCTGAATGATTTGGGGATCTGAACTTTTGTATCTCACCTCAGAAGGTGAGGTTAATGGTTAAGACAGGAGTCAGCCCAGAGAATAGGACAATTTTTTTTCATATGAGGCTTGTTTTATTTTGTTTATTTATTTTATTGGTGACAATATTGATTTACAAAATTATACATAATGGACCCCTTTGTGGGCCCGTACAAGGACCCTGCCCTCAATGTGGATCACCAATGATAGGGACTTTTCCATTCTCCAAAGGGAGCTTGGACAATATACTCTACAACTGCAGGAAGATGGGTCCTGAAATTAGTGCAGCCTGGAATGTTTTCTTTCCTTGACCACAGAATGCAAGCTCAAACCTACAGGGTTGCAGAGGTTACATAGGCTCCTAGCTTAATATGGGCCCCAGATGAAACTGATGGGGTTTACAGTTAACAATATCTATATACTTTTCCCGTAGTTGGGAGCTACTCTCTTTCCTGATCCAGCTTTCTAGTCCTTTTTCCAACTGTGACACAATTTTCCCAGACAATACCTTGTGTTCACCTGCATGTTAGCTGTCAAACTCAGGCAAAAACTAATAAATCCGTGGGCCCCCTGCAATGTACCTTAAATAGACCTACTAGCTTTTTCTGAAACCAAGACCCCTAATTCTTCACCTGCAATATTCTTGCATTTAGGTTTATGATTAGTCAACAATTTGTTCTGCTTTATATCTTAACTCTTTTTCAGCCACCAGGATCCAGATGTTACCATGATGCCAACCTGATTTCCCTGGGCAGAAGACCTCACCAGTGTGTCCTGGAGCCCCACCTCCGCAGATCCCTGCCCCACTAGGGAAAGTGAGAGACAGGCTGGGTGTATGGATCGACCTGCCAACACCCATGTTCAGCAGAGAAACAATTACAGAAGCCAGACCTTCTGCCTGGTGCACCCCATAATGACTGTGGGTCCATACTCCAAGAGGAATAAAAATTGGGCAAGCTTTTAGGGGGGAGGAGGGAGGGTATGAGATACATAGTTCTGGTGGTAAGAATTGTGTGGAATTATATGGTCTTGTCAATATCTCCATTTTATAAGCACTTTTTATTGTCGTAGTTATTATTGTTGTTGTATTGATGTCGTCTGTGTTGGATAGAACAGAGAGAAATGGAGAGAGGAGGGGAAGACAGAGAGGGGGAGAGAAAGATAGACACCTGCAGACCTGCTTCATGCCTGTGAAGTGACTCCCCCTACAGGTGGGGAGTCGGGGCTCGAACCGAGATCCTTCGCTGGTCCTTGCGTTTTGTGCCATAAATATTTAAAAAAAAAAAAAAAAAAAAAAGCATATAAGCTAACAGGTATGATTCTGCACATTTACCACCACCAGAGTTCTGTGTCCTCATTTCCTTCATTAGAAGCTACAGTAGTTCTTCCAAGGTTGCACATTTGGATTGACTATTATTTCTACAACTATCTGTCTATATTTGTACATATTTGCTGTTTTTTTTTTCCCTGTGGTCCTGCCTTCTCTTCTTTTCTAGGTCATACTTATACTTATTACTACTTCCAAATGTCCTTCCTTTTTTTTCCTTTTCTCTCTTTCGGTACTGATGGAGTTGAGTTCAGATCCCTCTGGTCATCTTCATTTCTCCTCCACTGGGAGAATGGACCAACATTCTTTTTGAGGTGCAGAGGTGAAAGGTCTGGCTTCTGTAATTGCTTCTCCACTGAACATGGGTATTGGCAGGACATGCCATACCCCCAGCCTGCATATATCTTTCCATAGAGGAGAAGGGCTTTAGAGAAGTGAGGTTCCAGGACACATTGAAGAAGTCATTTACCCAGGGAAGTCAGGATATAATCTGCATCTGCAACTTGATGGTTTAAAGGCAATAAGATATACAGCAGGACAAAATCATTAATGAACAGTAACCAAAAAGTAGGAATAGAGCAGATAAGAATAGGGATCTTAGGGTGGAAAGATGCTATGAAGTCTTATCTTAGCTACATTCCTAGGACCCCATGACTTTCATACTTTTTGCTTGAATTTGATAACTAACATGGAGGTGGATAAAAATACTGTCTGGGAAGATGGTGTCAGAGTTGAGAATAGTTGTAGAAAATCGGATTAGAGAGGAGCTCACAAATCTGAAGAAATTCTGTGAATAAAATTAGCTGTTTACCGCATCAACATGATTCAGGGACTATATATATTCATAGTTATCACATAGAACCTCTGAAGCCCTGTTGGTCTAAGCTGACATGAACACAGCTGGAAACATGCTAGGCTGCACTCATTTTAGGGTCAGTCTTCTGAGAGTGGCATGGTAGAATAATCCAACCTTTCTTTGGAGTGGGGCAGTCCTATTATTGCTACTTTATAGGAAGGACAAGTTCCTAGAGTGGCCCAGAGAGGGCTTATATGACATTTCTGGTGGAAGTGACCAGTGAGGGTGGAAAGAGGGATCTATCTATCAGAGGTCTAGGTGAACAGAACATATTTTCAAGACAGTTCCCCTAAGGCTGTGATCTGCAAACATTTCCCTTGTGCTCCCTTAAAATAATTATATCAAAACACTGTATCTCCTCTCACACATTTTAAGTTAACATCTGAAATTTTTCATTATAAATTTAAACAACATGCTATAAATATTGACATTTCAAATTAAAATAGTTACATCGTGTTTTTGCATGTACCCAATTTAGTCTAAATATCATATTACTTAAAATGTAGCACAATCCATTTGAAAAATGTATAAACAAGCTCTTCTTTAACAGTTGGGAGGTTAACACTATTCTTTTTTCTTCCTGTTTCTATTTTACTTTTCCCACAGAATTTTATCTCAATGTATTTGACATTTATGAGAGAATTTCTCAAGCATCTCAACTTTCTGTGAGGTTTGTATGTATAGAAGTTTAGTTTTTAACTGGGGCAGGGGAGATAGCTTAATGGTTATGGAAGGCTCTTATGTCTGAGACTTTGAGGTCCTGGGTTCAGTCCCCAGCACCACCCTTAGCCAGAGTTTAATTAGTACTCTGATTTCTTCCTTTGTATCTTTCTCTCATTAAAATAAATAAAATATTTTTTAAAATTTAACTGATTTACTTTCCTTGATATATAAATCAATAGTAGTAATTTAAAAGGGGATGAAGCTAGGGGGAGGGAGACTTTGAAAGGAGGAAGTATAAAGTGGAGGAGAATGTTGCTCCAGCAAAAAACTACAAGGAAGTTCAACATAAAGAAAGAGCAGATATGGAAGGTGAAGTATTAAAAACTGATTTCCTAAAACCATCTAGACCTGCACTTTTTTTTTTCAAAATAGTGATTTACAAGGCAGTTATTGTCTCATGAATACAATATAATTTATCATCTCCCAAGATAGGTGTCTGCACATTCTCCCAGAACCTCCTCTAGGTCTTCCTCTACCATCAAACCTGCATATTTCTTGAAAATTGTTTAGATGTTGTCAAGATCTTCATTCAACCTGAGGTCTCAGTTAAGGTCAGGGCTTCCAGATTCAGAACCTTCATCATTATCTTTTTAAACTGATCACCAGTCATGAAGTGAATATAATCTATACCTACTTATTCCTGAAGAATTTCTCAAGCATCTCAACTTTCTGTGAGGTTTGTATGTAATAGAAGTTTAGTTTTTAACTGGGGCAGGGGAGATAGCTTAATGGTTATGGAAGGCTCTTATGTCTGAGACTTTGAGGTCTTGGGTTCAATCCCCAGCACCACCCTTAGCCGGAGTTTAATCAGTACTCTGACATCCTTAGAGGTTATTTCATTCAGACATCCTTAGAGGTTATTTAGATAGCTCTGTAATATCTTTAAATACCTACTGGCCTTAAGGGAACTAGTGGATACCCAACCTGGGAGAACATAAAATGGATGGGACAATGGGAATGATGTTACCTAGTAAAGCAAATGTGGAGGTGAGAGAAAACTAACAGAAGTTTTTGCTCATTTGTGTAATATAGAAGATTAAGTCACAGAAGGAATAAAGGAGGAGGCACCGGGAAGGGGAGAACAATGGAGAGGAGGTGAGTGGGAGAAGGGAAGGGGTCATTTGTTTTCTTGTTACTAAGTTTGGTGAGTTCTTTATATATTTTGGTTATTAGCCTTTTGTCTGATATCTGAATCCTCCTTTCTTAAAAATATTTTTATTATCTTTATTTAATTATTGAATAAAGATAGCCAGAAATTGAGAGGAATGGGTAGATAGAGGGGGAGAGAGAGACAGAGAGACACCTGCAGCACTACTTCACCACTTATAAAGCTTTCCCCTGAGGGAGGGTATGGAGGCTTGAACCTGGTTCCTTGTACATTTTAATAGATGCACTGAACCAGGTGTGCCACCACCTGGATTCCATCTTCTATTTTCAATGCAAAAAAGTGGCCTGAAGTCTACCTGCATGTAATAAACACTGATAAATTTTAATTATTGGTTGGAAGAGACAGTCACTGCTGTTGTATCTAGTGCTGGCCTTCCTACAAAAACTCTCAGCATTCTTTTGTACCATGTATAAGGGATACAACATGCCCTGTACTCATGTAGCTAAAGTACTGATATAATTTCAGTAAAAGAGAGAATTAGGAGTTGGCTAGTGGCTTACTAGGTAAAGCACAAGGATCCAGGAACAAGGACCCAGATCCAAGCCCCAGGCCACTATGTAGGAACGTCTGCATGTGGGAAGCTTCGAGAGTGGTGAAGTGCTGCTGCGGAGTCTTTCTTTTCCTCCCTCTCAATCTGTTTCTCATCTTCTCTCTTAAGGAAATAAGGTAACCACTGGGAGCAGCAGATCAAGCAGGCAATGAGCTCCAGCTGTAATCCTGGTGACACAAAAAAGAGGAAATTAATCTTTCATAAACCCCTATGTGTCAGGCACCAATCCTTATTTCACTGAATTTCTAGAATTATCCTAAAAAATTTCATTGATTTTCCACTTTTCCAGATAAAGTAAGCTTAGTTTCAAGCAGGTTAAACAGGATGCCTGAAGACATACAATATCTAATTGGTAGAGTTATATTTAAGCACCTATTTCCAAAACCCATGGGCTGCAATGGAAGAAGTCAATTGGCAGTGAGTGGTCTTAGATAATTTCTTCCTTCTCTCTGATCATGAATTTTCTCATCTATAAATGAAGCAATTTGACACAGTGATCACTCACACCCTACAACTGCAAAGCTCCAAGCTACTGAAAGCTGTTTATGTGAGTCTTATTGGTCTGTTCAAATGGTATAATTCAGAATTTCCTGTGTGTTAATCAGTCACATCTTTCTATTTTCTGTCTTCACTTCTAACCTCCTCCATTTGGAGTTATTTGTATTGCTTTTCTATGTTGCTCGTGTTTACTAAGAGCCCAATTTAGACTCATCTGCAGATTTCATCAAATGGTATTTATTCACCACCTACCCAGAGAAACTCCAAGGGCCAAGTGAAATACCAACTTCAGACCTTGTATTCATATCACTGTTTCCCTCCTTTTTCTCTGAATAACTGCCCTTGAAGTGAGTTAGCACAATCCTGAAAACCTGTCACTTTGGGTCACCAATGCTAGACTGAAGTTATTCAACTCTGCTTAACCTTTTCAATGTTAAGTTTCTTTATCTAGATACAGTGCTGATTACCTATGTCAATGTATGGTTTATGGAGTAGTTCAATATAGGGTATAAAATGAATCACTCCCAGTGTCTCCTCTCCATCTCTAAAGGCTTTGGCAAAGATCCCTACACAAAGCTTTCTAGAGAAGTTTTTCTTGTTTGGATAGTTTTGTGGGGTGCTTTCCTAGCAATGACATACAATACGCCCTTATACTTGGTAACATAATCTCAGGCATATAGTGTTCCCTTTAGCAAAAAACAAAAAAGGAAAATGAATTCTCAGGTGTCTCAGGTGAGTGACTTTAGAGGGGTTATTTAATCTTGTTAAACCTTTAAACATCTGTGAGTCTCCACTCCTTTATGGAGACTATGGGGTTAAATGGAGTTAGGGGCCAGGTGGTGGTGCACCTGGTTGAGTGCATATATTACAACACACAAGGACCCAAGTTCAAGCCTCTGGTCCCCAACTGCAGGGGGAAAGATTCACAAGTGGTGAAACTTCGATACTCTCTCCCTCCCTACCCTCTCCTTTCCTATTAATTTCTGGCTATGTCTAACCAATAAAAAAATAAAGACAATAAAATTTTTTTAAATAAATAGTGAGATAAATTCTGATGAACATAGATGCTGAAATATTGAACAAAATTCTAGCCAACCAGATACAGCACTATATTAAAAAGATTGTTCAACATGACCAAGGGGGGTTATCCCATGCATGCAAGGTTGGTTTAATATACGAAAATCAATCAGCATGATCCACCACATGAATAAAAGCAAGTCCAAAAACCACATGATTCATATCAATAGATGCAGAGAAAGCCTTTGACAAAATACAACATTCCTTTATGATCAAAACGCTGAAAATATGGGAATAGATGGAAAATTCCTGAAGATGGTGGAGTCCATATATATATAGCAAGCCTACAACCCACATCATACTCAATGGTGAAAAACTGGAAGCATTTCACCTCAGATCAGGTACTAGGCATGGCTGTCCACTGTCACCATTACTATTCAACACAGTGTTGGAAGTTCTTGCCATAGCAATCAGGAAGGAACAAGGGATTAAAGGGATACAGATTGGAAGAGAAGAAGTCAAATTCTCCCTATTTGCAAATGACATGATAGTATACATTGAAAAGTCTAAGTAATTCATCAAGAAGCTTTCGGAAATCATCAGGCAATACAGTAAGGTATCAGGCTACAAAATTAACATTCAAAAGTCAGTGGCATTCCTCTATGCAAACACTAAGTTAGAAGAAGTTGAAATCCAGAAATCAGATCCTTTTACTATAGCTACAAAAACAATAAAATATCTAGGAATAAACCTAACCAAAGTATTGAAAGACTTGTATACTAAAATTATGAGTCACTACTCAAGGAATGAAAAAGACATGAAGAAGTGGAAAGATATTCCATGCTCATGGGTTGGAAGAATTAACATCATCAAAATAAATATACTACCCAGAGCCATATACAGATTTAATGCTATCCCCATCAAGATCCCAACCACATTTTTAGGAGAATAGAACAAATGCTACAAATATTTATCTCGAACCAGAAAAGACCTAGAATTGCCAAAAACAATCTTAAGAAGACAGAACAAAACTGGAGGCATCACACTCCCAGATCTCAAATTGTATTATACAGTCATTGTCATCAAAACTACTTGGTACTGGAACATGAATAGACATACTGACCAGTAGAATAGGTTTGAGATCCCAGAAGTAAAACCCAACACCTATGGACATCTCATTTTTGACAAAGGTTCCCAGACTATTAAATGGGAAACGCAGAGTCTCTTCAACAAAAGGTATTGGAAAAAATGGGTTGAAGCATGCAGAAGAATAAAACTGAACCACTATATTTCACCAAATACCAAAGTAAATTCCAAGTGGATCAAGGACTTGGATGTTAGACCAGAAACTATCAGATACTTAAAGAAAAATATTGGCAGAACTCTGGGGTGGGGGTGGGTGGGTGGGGAGAATACAGGTCCAAGAAAGATGACAGAGGACCTAGTGGGGGTTGTATTATTATATGGAAAACTGGGAAATGTTATGCATGCACAAACTATTCTATTTACTGTCAAATGTAAAACATTAATTCCCCAATAAAGAAGTTTTTACAAAAGGTGCTCAATATTGTAAGAACATATAGGTGTACCATCATGGCTAAGGACAAGTAAAAATCATGTAAATAAATTTTTAAAAAATGTAGGAATGTGTAAAGACTATACACATAAAATATAGCCCTTTTTTAGAGAGTTCCTAAGAGTTAAACTTAGGACATGTTGAAATATCAAGATGGTTCTGCATAAATAAAATTTTTACTAGGCAGTCACATTTGGTTCATATCAAAATCACTCAGATCCAAAGACGCATTCCAAGCAGTTGACATTCATTTTAGTTGGATTCTAATCCTATTTTTTAAAAAAAAATAATTGTCCAAACTTGACAAGCAGCTGATCTCATGTCTTACCAGAACATCCCACTCCCAGCTGATTTCCTAGAAAAGAAATGGGTACACTGACAGATGATCAAAAGAAGAAAAAAAAAACATGCACCTTTCCCTCATTTCAGCTGGAATCTGCAGTTTCAAAAACTTTTTAAACAGTCCTATTGAATCTCATAAATTACTCCTGTCATAATTGTTCTTGCATCTCATTTGAGATTTACCAAAAAATATAACCCCGGTCTTTGTCTGCTGTCACTAGATCCTAGAATCCCAGAGCTGTCAGGGCCCTCAGAATGTTTCACTCTTCCCACTCCTTGCATAAGACATTTATCTATCCTCTTACCACTTTCCCAAACCTGGCTCTTTCCCTTCATCCTAACATTCTTCCCCCTGGTAAAACCCATATCACTTCTCACCTAAACAACTACAATTATGTTCCAAAACTTCAGAACTGTATTAGTCCATCCTCTACATAACAGTGAAGTAAAAAATCTTTCTGATGTGTCAATCTTGTTACACTACTCCTTGCTTAAAAACCCTCCTGTGATTCCACTTAAGATCATTTTAATATGCTTACCTTGGTCACTAATGTACAGTATGGTCTGGTCTCTGGCTTTCTCTTTAGTCTCCTCCTCTACTCCTATACCTTGTATATTTTACCCTCACCACAAATAATTTTAAACTTCCACTTTGTTTCTGTAATGCTTTAATAGAGGTGACATTATCCAAGAACTGATATGCTATCTTAAAAATACAACACAATCTTCATTCTAAGGCATTTCTTGACTTATCTGCCCACCCACAGCATAACTGTCTGCTCGGTCAACTGTGGTCGCACACACTTTGCATCTGCTCCATCTGCACTGTTTGAGATTTCCCAGTGTACACCTCTGTTTTCCCTTCTATGTTTTGAGTTCCTTGCAAGATAGTACTATATTCTAAATATTGGATTTCCATATCCATAGGGTTAGTATGCATATCCTAGGAATCTGGAGATATTGACTCAATGCCTACTAAAGGTCTAACTCTAAAAATATTGATGGACTATTCTCAAAGATTTTCCAGTCTGAACATATAACCAGTAGATAGAGAGGCAAAACGTAAAATGCACACAGAAGAAGAAAGTGTAAGATATCTTTACTGCAGCTCCAAGGAGATATTCTGAACAATTATGGAGAAAGGGGAGGATACATATTTCTTTTAAAATATTTTATTTATTTTTGATAGAGAGAAATTGATAGTGAACATAGAGAGGGAGAGAAAAAGAGAGGCAGAGAGATACCTCCAGCACTGTTTCATTGGTTGAAAATGAATAATAATATGCAGTTTCCCCCTGCATATTAACCTGGGTCTTCGAGCATTGTAACATGTGCACTCAGTCAAGTGCACTACCGCCTGGCCTCTCAGAAAAAAATACTAAATCACATTTTTAAAAATGTATGTGTTCATCATTTTTAAAGTTTATTTATTTATTATATAGAGAAATGAGGGAGAGAATTAGAGTATCACTCTCACACATGTGATACTGCAGATTATATATGGGATCTTAGGGACAGATAGTGGCAGTGGCACACCTGATTGGGCATATGTCACTGTACACAAAGAGCTGGATTTGAGTCCCAAACACCTGAAGGAGAAAATCTTAAGAGTGGTAAAGCAGGTCTACGGGTATTTCTCTCTCTTCCTCTCGATTTTCCCCTTCCCTTTTGATTCCTGACTGTCTCTGTCCAGTAAAATATATATAAACAAACTTACTTCCTTTGAATTTGAATTGTGTTTAGACATTTAGAATTTGGGTTTTATGGTGCAAGATGGTAGAATGGGCAATCTCTTCCAGATATGACCCCTCCACTCAAATAAAGAACAAATATGTATAAAATAGAATCCATAAATCTTTGGCAGTTCTGAATTTTTGAAATAAGATAGTAAGGTACCATCCAAATTTCTATGGGGTAGAGGACAAAAAGCAATGGGGATCACTGAAGCAAGAGTTCAAGAGTTCAACATGAGGCACAGACAAGTCAGTGACCTACTTCCTACCCAAAGACCTCTAATTTCATCTGTTTTATTTTCACCTTTGGGTTCTGGTTCATTAAACAATTTGTCCTGCTTTATATATCGTACCACCTTTCAGGCACCAAGTTGCAGACATTACCATGATGCCATGCTGACTTCTCTGGGCAGACGACTTCACCAATGTGTTCTGAAACCTCACCTCCCCAGATCCCTACCCAACTAGGAAAAGAGAGAGGCAGGCTGGGAGTATGGATCGACTTGTCAACACCAGGTTTAGTGGGGAAGCAATTACAGAAGCCAGACCTCCCACTTTCTGCACCCCATAATGATCCTGGGTCCATGCTTCCATCAGGGTAAAGGATGAGAAAGATATTAAAGAAGAGGATCTGCTGGTGGGAATTGTGTGGAGTTGTGCCCCTCTTATCCTATGGTTTTGTCAATATTTCTATTTTATAAATAAATATTTTTAAAAAGAAAAGAAATAGGCTGTAAGTATGGATCCACCTGCCAACATCCATGTCCAGTGGAGATTCAATTACAGAAGCCAGACCCTTCACCTTTGGCACCCCATAAAGAATGTAGGTCCATACTCCCAGAGGGAAAGAAAATAGGGAAATTTACAATAGAGAGGATGGGACACAGAATGATGGTGGTGGTGGGAATCGTATGGAATTATATCCCTGTTATCTTACAATCTTATTAATCGTTACTAAATCACTAATAATTTTTTAAGTCAATGACTGTGTGACCTGATGTCACCTATGGAGCTAAATAAAGGTCCTCTAGTGGTAGTGAATACATTTGAGGACACAGAAAAAGAGCTGAAATAGTCAAGCTAAAAGAATCAAAGCCAGCTTGGAGAGGGAAAATAATCTGAATGGGACCTGACAGGGCATAAAGTTCCAGGTAAATTCACAAGCCTACACAGATGGGTGGGTGATAAAACAAAATACACGTCCACACCAAAGAGAAATGTGTCGCCTTGTTCCAACTCCTTGGGGAACCCCTATTCTCCATGAAAACTCTGGAATTCCAGCAAATTGATCTGCTCCCTACCCTGCATAATTATGCCAAGGTTGTGATGCATCGCCACAGGATTCTCCACTGGGTCTCCTGTCTGGAGAAAAGGTCTTCTGCATAAATGGACCTGCTGGGTTACTAACAGAAACCAAGCTGGTTACCTATGTTGTCAAAAAAGCAATGTGCAAATGGAAGCAAAGTAATTGGGTTAACATTTGGGAAAATCTGATGAGAAAGAAAAATTCTGAAATTTAGAAATGCAAACAACAGATGCTGGAGGGAATTGAAATAAGCAAAAACAGAAAAGAATTTTCAAAATAAATTTAATCAGAAACCTCAGAGACATCTGAAGCATTATTACTATGAAAAGCAGTTGGACAAGGATTCTTGGAAATGTAAACTGTATGTACCAACATTTAAAAAATATAAAAGTGATAAATAATAAATTGGTTATGATTAAATGTTAATGCAGTTCCCAGGGAAGATAGTATAATGGTTTTGTAAACAGGCACTCATGCTGGAGACTACAAGGTCCTATGTTCAATCCTCTGTACAACCATAAGCCAGAGATACATGCTTTAGGAAAAAGAAAAAGAAAATTAACAACAACAACAAAAACCACTAATGTAGTTATCTGGAAATCTGGAAGACTAAGTCAAAGAAACTGCCATGTAACCTGTAGCAAAAGACAAAGAAATTAAAAAGAACAAATTCAAATATTAGTGAAGCCCCTAGGATTACAAATATTGAAGAAAAGCAATAAAAATATTTCTTGCCCTTAATCAGAAATCTCCAGGTTGAAGGTATCATTTCAGTATAGAGTGTTATGAATGAGGACAAAGCAAACAAAGCAAAAGCCCACTGTGGTGAAATTTCAAGGAGACAATGCCACAGGGAATGTAGTAGTCAGTGTACCTTTTAGGACAGTGAATCCTTTGCAAAATTGTGTATCCTGAATCATCGACCACAGATAACTAGGAGGAGTAGCTTCAAGATTCCAAAAGAACATATTTTCAAACCTAGCACACAGTAAACATTATGAAACTAATTTAAGAAATTCCAGGATTTGGGGATATCCCAAAAGGTTATAAAATAAACAAGAGAATGAACTCCATCTAAAAGAGCTCACTTCCTAATTCTAGAAATCTATGAATATGTTACCTTATGTGTCAATAAAGATTTGTAAATCTGAAAAAAGTCAGGACTTCAGCATGGATCAGTAAAAATGGAAAGCCTTTCCCTTAGCAGTCAGAGAGTTACAATTATAGAAAAATAGTCACAGAAGTGTTACACTGCTGGTTTAATGATGGAGGAATAAGACCCAGAGTTAGAGTTATTACAAGGTAGAGATGTCAAAGAAACAAATTTTCCTTGCATGGCTCTAGAGGATCTAGTCCTGATGCTATTTTGATTTTTAACTTCGTGAGACTTCTGTTGGACATCTTATCTACAGAACTGCTGAGATAATAGCTTTATTCTGGTGATACATTGCAGCAGCAGGAGTAAACTGTAAACTTACCCCCTCTGAAAACCAATATTTTATAATACGCTTTGGCAAAAGGAAAGGAAGCTCACAAAGATATGATGCAAGAAATAATGAAACTAATGCAGACATATACTGTAAAGACTAGATCTATAGCTATGCAATTCAGAAGTTAGTCTATTAAATTTAGAATAGAAAGCAAGAAGATTTTTGTCACCTCCAAGTCTTCACCATGCCAGGATGATGAATGATTCAGACATAGATAGACACAGACAAAGAGGGAAAGGCCCGCAGCACAGAAGACCCGCAGCTTTCTCCAATGCAGTGGGGCTTAAACTTACTATGCATACATGGTAAAGCAGTGCAGTTTCCAATTGACCTCTGTTTTTTTCAGCCTTGAAGAAAAGAAAATTTTAAGAAGAAATGAATTATATTTCAAAAACTTGAGAGTAAGAAATTTAATCTTAAATATTGGATGAAGATATTTACTCCTATGAATTTTTATAAAGGTTCTTCAATAACTCTGGGGGAAATTGAAAGTTGTATATAGAAGTCACCATTCAAGTACACCTGAGTTTAAACAATTAATAAAGAATAAGGGAAGATAATTCATGAACCCTTGACAATGGCAACATCTCATTCACTGGGACTTCAAATTACCTTTATGTTTTCTTAGTAAGTTCCACAGCACACTGCTAGATTCGTTAGCAAATATTATTTGCCCAATTACAATATTTGATATTGTTTTGGGTTGGCCACTTTTAAAATCAATGTTTACATGAAGTAAGATCTAGTTGTAATTACAGCTCATATCATAATTGATATCAACACTGGCAATGCAAAAGTAAAATTGACAGTGGCCAGGTGGTGGTGCTCCTGATTGAATGCGCACATTACAGTGTGCAAAGTCCTGGATTCAAGTCCCTGATCCAGCAGGTAAATCTTCACAAGTGGGGAAGCAGGGCTGCAGGTTTCTCTCTGTTTCTATCCCTCTCTATCTCCCCCTCCCTTCTCAATTTCTGTCTCTATCCAATAATAAGTAAATAAAAATATGCATTTAAAAAAGTGTGCCTAAAAATGAATAAATAACACTGACCATTAATAGCCAAGAAGGAGGAGGAAAAAGGCAGAAAGTATAACTTCAGTGGTGCCCTTGTTTTTTTATGGGAGAGAAGTCTTTACTATATATATAGTTTCAATATATATACGTATATAATTCTCAGAGGTTAATTGTTTGCAGTACCACTGTTAGCACATGAGTACAGTTTCCCATCTCACCATTATAAGTGTCTGCCAAATACTCTCATTCCCAGCTTAGGCCATCGTGTGCCAAGACCTGAAAGGCCCCCTTCCCCTTTTTATACTATAGCAAATCATTCATTTATCAAATATTCCTCAAGCTGCTTTATAGGGATGGTGCCTTTCTGAGTATAGGGAATATGTAAATAGACAAAATAATTGAGCCCTCTGCCTCATGGAGTTTAAATACTAATGAGACAAAATGGACTATAAACAAATAAATGTGTGATTTACCTAGCAATTCAGATGGTGATTAATGCTATAAAGTAGGGATAATCAAACTATCTATAAAACTCTAGGCAGCAAATACTTTTGACTTTTCATGCCAGAAGATCTCTGGAACAAATAATCATGTTATTATAACAGGAAAGCAGTCATACGCAATATATAAAAAGAAAGACGTGCTCTTGTTCCAAGAAAACTTTATTTATAAAGATACTGGGTATGATTTGCGCTATGGTTAGTAGATCATAGCTTGTATACCTCTTGCTGTAAAGAACAACTAAGTGGGGGTGGGGGGGCAGATGGTGGCACACCTGGTTAAGTGCACACATCACAGTGCACAAGGACCTGGGTTCAAGCCCCTGGTATCTACCTGCAGGGGAGAAGCTTCATGAGTGGTGAAGCAGAGCTGAAGCAGAGCTGCAGGTGTTTCTCTATCTCTATCATTCTTAATTTCTCTCCGCATCTATCCAATAATAAATAAGTAAGTAATATTTAAAAGAATAACTAAGCAGGAACAGAGGCTAGGGAGAGCTGTGGCGAGTAACTGTCACTATAAGTAGGGAGATGAAGGACAGAGGCATGACTAAAGGGCTTTTTGCATGCATGAAGTCTTGAGTTCAATCTCCGGCAACACTTAAAATGATGAAAGAAAATTAAATAATGAAATGATGGAAGTGACATGGCTGTGTTTTGGTCATTTACTCTAGATCAAAAACATAAAAATACTAATAGGGAGGGTGGGGACACAGAAAATTGATACTAAGTATGGTGTGGAAGGAACCATACCCTGAAATCCTACAATATTATAATCCACTATAATCACACACAAAAAATAAATAATAAATTTAAAAATCAATTAGGCTCCATTCTAGGTATCACAATTCTAGTTATAAGGTACTAAATACTAGGTCCAAAAAGTGTTGTCGAAGTAGAGCTATAATTCTGTAGGGCAAAACTAAGAGCAGAGAGAGAAGAGACAGAGACACAGAAGAAATAGGGCATAAAAAGAGACAGAGATGAAAGAGATCAAGGGGCCATGTGATGGCATACCTGCTTGAGCACACAGGTTACCATGCACAAAAATAAATAATAAATAAATAAGGTGATGTGAGAAAGCCCAGAGCTTTCTCATGGACTTAATGATGCTTTGGAAATGATTTGGAAAAAAGGAAGGGCTTGAATCTTACCCATCCCTGGTGGAAGAGTGTTCTAGGCAGAAAGATCAAGTGCAAAGACTGAGCATAAATTAAAAGAGCTGCATAGTGAGATGCAGTTCTGAGAGAGAAGGGGGGACGTGTATACAAGCTGTGGAGAAGGTCAAAGTGTTGGTGGGTGCTGGAGAGAGCTGACTCAGCAGGCAGAGTACACACATTGTATGCCTGAGGCCCTGAGTTTGACCCTGAATACCACAGAACAAAGCCGTCTCCCTTTCTCTCTCTCTCTCTCTCTCTCTCTCAAATAAACATTGTAAAACACTTCTTTCAACTATAATGTCCCTTTATTGAGAAATGTTAATTTACAGGATTTTTTTTATTTACAGAATTTTTGTTGTCACAAAGATATATTCCCACATTTCCTTAAGATAAATATCAGTACATTTCACCCTCAACCAAACTATCATCTTATTCTACCACAGAGACTTGAGTCTCCAATTTTCCCCCTCTTCTGAGTTCCTAATCTACTGTGATAGACCATAGTTCACTGAGCATTCAGCCTGCTTTGTCTCTTAGAGCCCAGCTGTAGTGAGATCATCAAATAATCATCCTTATTCTTCTGGCTTACCTCACTCAACATGATTCCATGTTTTTGTCTGTTTGCTTTTTCATGTTGTAGCAAAGAAGACTATGCCACTGCAAAACATTTTTTAAAAGTAATATGTAGCACTTGAATCAGCAGCATCAAATCATCAAAAATAAAAACTTGAATGAATACCACCAGATGATATCATTCATATGTGGAATTTATGAAACAAGGACAGAAAGGGAAAATACCAAGTGAAACATGGACAGGGCTTGGTGTATTTCATCTAAGTAAAAGATTCTGGGGAAGAAGGACAAGGAGGGGCTGGGGGGCTTTGGAGTCATAGTGAATGATGGTGGAAACAGGCCTAAGTTAATGGTGAGAGTATCTTGCCTATTATGGGGAGATGAGAAATTGTACCCATATGTCAACAACTGTACTGTAAATAATCATTCTCCCAATAAATGCTAAAAGAAATAATAATAATATGTATCTTAACATGATCTCTAAGTGAACCCTGTATACACTAAAGTTTGCAAATTAGTGATATGACTTCTAGGCAGTCATAAGCATATTTGGCTTTTATTCTGAATAAGAAGAAAGCACACTGATTCTGAACAGAGAAATGCCTTGATCTAGTGTCCATTGTACAAGAACTTCTTTCGTCACTATTTTGTAATTAGACTACATCATGACTGTGGAAGAAATAAGGAAACAAGCTAAAGTATTTTAATTATTTAAGAGAGAGGTGGCAATGATCTGGACAGAGGAAGGTAATAAAAATGGCTAGAGGTTACATATGTATATAATTTTAAATAAAATCAAGAGAATTTTTATCAGTTTTTTACTTAAAGCTTTAAAAATGACACAAAAAGGGGCTGGGTAGTGGTGCACCAGGTTAAGTACACATAGCACAAAGCGTAAGGACCCTGCACAAAGAGCCGGGTTTGAATCCCTGGTTCCTCACCTGCAGAGTGATCACTTCACAAGCAATGAAGCAGGTCTGTCTCTGTTTTCCCCTTCCCTCTCAGTTTTTCTCTGTTCTATCCAAAAAATGGAAAAAAAAAATGACCACAGAAGGAGCCACCAGCTCTCCACCTGCAGGGGAATTGCTTCACAAGTGGTGAAGTAGATCAGCAGGTGTCTATGTTTCTCTCACCCTCTCTGTCTTCCCCTCTTCTCTCCATTTCTCTCTGTCCTATCCAACAACAACAATAAAACAAGGGCAACAAAAGGGAATAAACAAGTAAATGACCACAGAAGCAGTGGATTCATACTTCAGGCACTGAGCTCCAGCAATAACCCTACAGGCTTCCCCACTAGGGAAAGAGAAAGACAGGTTGGGAGTATGGATCGACCTGTCAACCCCCATGTTCAGTGGGGAAGCAGTTACAGAAGCCAGACCTTCAACCTTCTGCATCCCACAATGATCTTGGGTTCACACTCCCAGAGGGTTAAAGAATAGAAAATCTATCAGGGGAGGGAAAAGGATACAGAGTTTTGGTGGTGAGAATTGTGCAAAGTTGTACCCCTCTTATCCTATGGTTTTATCAATGTTTCCTTTTTATAAATAAAAAAAGAAAAAATAATAACCCTACAGGCAAACAAAAAAATAATAAAGAGAGAAAGGAAGGAAGAAAAATAAAGAGAGAAAGAAAGAAAAAAAGATGACACAAAAGAAATGAGGGCAATTTAAGCTGAAGTAGGTTTTTACTGAGTGGTGAGGACTCTGAGGAGGTGGGTTGGGGAGGTCTGAGGTTGAATTTAGGAAGTGCTTTTGTTTCAGATATTTGTTAGTAGGCCAGAGAGACAGCACAACAGTAGAGAACAGGAAGCTCTGGGATTAATCCCATCACAACACATAATAAAAAATAAATAAAATAGGACATCTGAAGTGACAGAACAGAAAGAGTCTCAGGTCTCTCTCATACACAAAAGTTTTGTTATTTATCTAAGTAATTATTTGAAAGAGGCATATCTCTAAGGCAAAACAAGGCAGAAGTGAGAATATTTTAAAGAACAGAAAAAAGAGCACAAGTTATGAAAATGTGAAGAGACTTTTGTGTTCAGTCTAAAACTGCAAGAATTCAATAAATACTGTTTGTTTGAAAAATTAACCGCACATATGCACATAAATTAGTTGTGACAGTGATTGAAACATTTAAAAATAGTAAAAGAAAAATTATTTATGTTAAATTAATTCATTTCATCACAAATAATTTTTCAAGCCATTTTTTAATTTATGATTAACAGTGGTTTGCAAGATTGTAAAATTACAGGGTAGAGTCCCACACACCCTCAGCAAAGTTCTGTGCCCCCCTCTCAAAGATAGCCATCATAGGTCTCTCAAAATCTTAGAACAGAAACAAATTATACACCCCCAAGTGATGTAAGGTAACCAGAGTAGTTAAACTGATAGTGACAAACTGAAGGTTGCCAAAAGCTAGAAGCAGAGGGAACAGGGTTTCTTGTTTAAAGGGTGCATTGTTTCACTTGGGGAAAATGAAAAAGTGTTGCAGAAATGAATAATGGTAATAGTTGCACAACAATGTGGATGTATTTAGTGCCACTAAACTGTACACTTACAAAATGATGACAGTGGTACATTTTGTGTTGTGTGTATTTTACTACAATAAAGTTTTTAATATTTATAAATTCACTCAGTAACTATACACAAAAGATATAAATTGTTACCTCATGGCATAGGAGATGAGAAGAGAAGGAGGAGAGGAGACTTTTGCTTTGTAGGTTGTACTTTTCTGTACTGTCTGAGTTATGTAACCATATGAACATTTTATTTTCATACTTAAAAATAAAACATTTTAAAAGACTTAGAATACGAAAGGATCATTTCAATCCATGTTTCTGCTTGACTTGCATTCAATTTCTCAAAACACTGTTTTATAGATGCTGATTTCCAAGAAGCCTTCAAAGCCCCGTTTTATTATTATTATTACTAGAGGCCATTCCCTTGGAATCAGACACTTGTGTTTTTCCGATGGAGCTTGCATTCAAAGCTTTGGAGGGTAAAGCACATTTGGAAACCTACTCAACATGCCCCCTCGCCTCCCCGCTCACCCAGCCTTTGAACTGCTATTTTCCAGAGCTCCTCACACATCCCGGGTCCAACTGGCTTGCCATCCAACACATCCGTCAGGCAGCCAGTATTTCTTGAGTTGCCTGTGGGGGTGGCCAGAGCCTGCAGCAGCATGCCCATTAAAGAAAGCCTCCCACCAGCAAAGAAGACTTCAGGAAAATCCCAAGTTACAGCTGTTCATAGCCCAGGCTTCAACTATCACCCAGGTTATATTATGCTAACACAAAGGCCTTGAATACGGGCTTCTCATCTTACAGAATTTACCAGAAAGTTGACATTCCAAGCAGAGGGTGTGTGTCTGAGTTGGAAGAGCCCTTAGAAATCAGTTTGGAACATCATTTTATTTTACAAGCGGAAAGGTGAAACTTGAAAATGCTCAGTAGTACACAGTGAGCTAGTTAGATGCACAGCCCGTGTGCAAGTGTAGGTTTGGATATCAGGAAGCCTGCCAAGCCCTAGGTGAGTCAGACGGATCTCTCAGCAAGGTGGTTTCTGTACTGTAGAGGGCAGGTTGAGGAAGAGATGGTGGTGAAGAAAATAGGAAGGGAGAAGGAAGCAGAGAAAGCATAGATGTATTTTAACTACTTTGGCAGGTTCATAGAATGATGACTAAGTCGGAATTCTTAGATGGAGTATGAAGTCATTCAATTATAGGCCATTTCTCTGTTGCTTTACTCTTTTTGATTTTTAAAATGCCTGGTCTTGCTCTATACACAATAGGCAAAGACTTGTGACCAGAGAGGGTGCTGCCCTCAAGCCATAAGGGAGAAAGCCAGCTGGTTAATATGACTGCTGATATATTTAGGATCCAGTGTGGTAAACTGAGAAACAGTGGTTATAAGAATAATTTTCTCCAGATTTACTGAATTAAATCATTCAGGGGGAAAGACCTTGGTAAGCTGAATATTAACTAAGAGCCCCAAGTGATTCTTATGATCACTCATGCAGACTTCATTATCATTCAGAGCTGGATTCCAATTCTGATTTAGGTCAGCAACGTTTTCTGCCTAGTGAAGTTATTTATCTGGACAGACACTAGCATTCCACTTGCTCTTAGATCCCCCAAGATTGTGCCTTTACCATCTGTTAAGCAACATGCTACTTTATTATGTTTCACATCTTATGTAGTACACAAAGACACCAGTCAAAGGAATGAATGTTTCTTGAAATCGAAATCACATGCTGTATCAATTCCTCCATCCAGAGCACAGGGCTGTTTTATATATATATATTCTAAATTTTACATATTTTGCAAAGTTGAGGCTTCTCATTGGAAGTGACATTTTTTTCAATTCATCTGACCAGAAGTGGAGGTTTTATTTGGGAGGGGTGCAAGAAATAGCACATGCAGTTGAGTGCAAACATTATCATGCACAAAGACTGTATTTCAAGCCTCTGGCCCACTTCATCAATGGTGAAGCTGCATCTCTCTCTCTTTCTCTTTCCCTCATTATCCTCCCTCCCCCAATGAATTTCCCTCTGTCTTGTCAAATAAGTAATAAAAAGAAAAATGTGAAAAAAGAAAGGGGGAACTTTTTTCTAATTTATAGAAACAGTAAAGTAAAAGACTCTGGGGAGGGTGGGTGGGAGGGTTCAGTATGGAGAAACATACTCAAGAGTTGAAGGACTATTTCACTAAGGAATTAAGAAGCACAAAGAATAGCTCAGAACAAAGTTCTCTAAGAAGCAAGAAAGCATGAAAGTAGAACTTCAGTCAGAACTACAAAGAGTGAAAGACATTCAGTGCAGTTCAAGCTCAGGTAAAAGGCTTAGGAAATAGACTCACTCATGCAGACGGAAGAAGTTCTAGTCTAAAAGTAATAGTTAACCCACTTTTTCAATTTAAAGATGAGGGAGAGTGAAGGTTTAGAAATAAAGAAGCAATTCTGTGAAATTGCAGACTCCATCAAAAGGTTGAATATGTGACAGAAATATCTGAGGATGAGGAAGGTCGAAGGACAAGATCATTATCAGAGAAATTTTAGCTAATAATTGTCCTCACTTAGACAGTCTTCAGAATATACTTATTCAAGAGGCAGAACACACACTCTGGTACATGAATGCAAAATGACTAGCACCAAGGCACATCCTTGTAAAACTATCAGAACTCAATGAAAAGGAAAAAAAAATTGAAGGCTGCTAAGAAAAGGAAAGAAGATGCATACAAAGGTAGAGTTATCAGGTTTTCATCAGACTTCTAAGGAAAGAGTCAAAAGATATTCAAAGTACTAAAAAAGAAAGAAAGAAAGGAAGAAAGAAAAGTCCAGTCACAAATTTTGTAGCCTGCAAAATTATCCTTCAAATATAAGGAAGAAATAATGGTCTTTCAAATATCCAAACGCTAAATAAATTTGCCATCCTCAACCTCACCTTATAAGAATTATAGATTGAGTACCACAAGGAGGAAGCAAAGGAATACATGTTCTAAGTGGTATGAACAGCAGTAGACTAGAACTTAGAACACAGTAAATATAAGAAAGAACAATAAAGCAAGAAAATGAATTAAAGGACAAAGCTGTTCTATCAAAATGTTTGTTAGTTGAGATCAAATTAAATAAGACTTACTCACATACGAAATGTTAATTATTACACTAATAGTAACCACAATACAAACAAGGAACAGATATTTACATAAAACACAAGACAAATCAGGGAGGAACTCATCAGAGAAACTCATTCACACAAAAGGACTGATAGAAACAAGTGGGCAAAGAATCGACAATTTAAAATAAACTCAAAACAAAAATTAGAATGGACATAATTAAACCACATAGAGCAATAATCACCCTAAATGTGAATGGCCTAAATTCACTTGTCAAAAGACTCAGAGTAGCTAAATGGATTAAAGAACAGGATCCATCCACATCCATTTCCATTGTATTCACATCCAAAAAAAAAAAAAAAAGGATAACTCTAAACTTAATGTCAGAGGTTGGACCAAGCTATTCCAAGATAATAATTCACAAAATAAGGGGAGGGAGACCTATTCTGTTTTCTGATAAAACAGATATTCAGGTAAAGAAAGGAACAGAGGCCTCAGATCACATCAAATTGATGGGGTTTACAGTCAACAATATTTATACACCTTTCCCATATTGGGGAGCTACTCTCTTCCTTGATCCAACTTTCTGGTCCTTTTCCCAGCCATGACATCATCTCCCCAGACAATAACTTGGATCCACCTGCATATCAGATTTCAGGCTCAGGGGAAAAAAAACTAATATAGTCACAGGCTCTTTGGAATATAACTAAAATATGCCTACTAGCTATCTACAAAATGGAGGACTCCCCAACTCTTCATCTGCACTATTTCAGCCTTTAGGCTCATAATTAGTCAACAATTTATTTGGCTTTATATGTTAACTCTCTTTTCAGCCACCAGGTTCCAGATGTTAGCATGATGCCAACCAGACTTCCCTGGACCAACAACCCCACCAATGTGTCCTGGACCTCTGATTCCCCAGAACCCCACCCCACTAGGGAAAGAGAGAGTCAGGCTGGGAGTATGGATCGACCTGCCAAAGCCCATATTCAGTGGGGAAGCAATTACAGAAGCCAGAACTTCCACCTTCTGCATCTCACAATGACCTTGGATCCATACTCCCAAAGGGTTAAAGAATAGGAAAGATATCGGGAGGGGATGGGATACAGAGTTCTGGTGGTGGGAATTGTGTAGAGTTGTACCCCTCTTATCCTATGGGTTTGTCAGTGTTTCCTTTTTATAAATAAAACAAGAAGAAAAAGAAAGAAAGAAGGAAAGGAACAGAGATGGGCACTACATAATGGTATATGGATTAATCCAACATAAAGACATAACCATCATAAATATATATGCCCCAAATTCATATGCACCCAAATATATAAAACAATTACTTACTGAGCTTAAGGGATATATTGACAACAACACAATAATAGCAGGGGATTTTAACACGCCACTCACAGCAGACTGATGATCAAGACAAACAAAAAAAATCAATAGAGGAATAGTGATCTTAAATGAAACCATATATAAAATGGACCTAATCAATGTCTTTGCCATTTCCGCCTTTCCCTTGTCCACCCCTCTTAGTTATATAAGATAGTCTTAGTGCATTATAGTTTTACTACCATTGTTTTTGGTAAAGCCAGTAAGAGTAGAAGTTAAATTGGTTGTTGGTTGTTTTTTCGTAGTGATAGACATAGCTTAGACTTCCTAGTTAGTCTATAGTTAGAATAGATAGGTCTTATGGCCCTTCATAAGACCTCTCCATTAGGAGAGGGAATGGCCATAGACAACTTCTATGTCCTCGCACCACTAGGCCCAGCAGCTTCTCTGTCATAATGCTGGTCCACAGTCTTCACAGCGGAGAAGAAGTTGTGATAAAGAAGATGATGATGCTGGGGACACCAGGCCTGGAGATGGTGCATCATGAGTGCATTGTCATGCAAGGTATGAGCCACTCTAACATCATGCCCCTGATCGGCATGATAGAGACAGAAGACAGCTGCTCCTGGTCATGCCCTACATGATGGGGGTGGGGGGCCCTGGGGGATTATCTCTTTCAGAATTGCCCCATGAGAGAGGAGGAAGCCAGAGGGTGTTCTGCCAGTTGGTGTTGGCTATCGAATATTGCCATTCCAAAGGAATCACTCACAGAGACCTCAAGTCTAAGAACATTCTCCTCAAAAGCCTGGACCAGGTCAAGATCACGGACTTTGGGCTAAGTGTCAATTTTCTCCAGCAGCCCATGGAAAGCCTGTGTGGCACCTTAGCCTATATGGCACCCAAGATGTTGATGGAGGGGTACCTACAGGCCCAGGGTGGACATCAGGAGCTTGAGGATGGTGTTGTACAAGATGGCCAAAGGTCATCTGCCACTGGAGCCACCAGCCAGGAATCCATTCAGAAGGCAGCCCGGGCTCTCCCCAGCACTCCTATACCTTCTGGACTGCATGCTGAACTTTAACCTACAGGAACAAATTAGGTAGCCACAGATCCTGAGCCAACTATGGGTGACCCAGGATATGAGACCAATGGAAGCCTACAGAGACCCCATCTCCTGCTATGAGCCAGCCCCAGATGACCAGTCCATTCCTTCCAATCAGCCGCCAAGGAGAAGAAGAAGGGCAAGGACTAGGAGGTGTGTCTTCCCCACCAGCCCTGGGCACCAGCTTCTAGGAGGAAGACAAAGCCAAAGAGCCTGGAAAACCCCCCAAGTGCTCCAGTCTCCCTGTCTTTAAGTCCACCCCCAACCTTGCCCCCCCCAACTGGTGCCTCCCAAAATACCACACAGCAGGTTCCCTGGTTCCACCCCTTCTCTGCAGCAACCCCACTACCTGGGGAAAATAGATGCCCCCCCCCCACTCCAGCCAGGGCCCAGTGGCCAACAGCACCTCCTCCACCTGGATCCCCATCTGCCATGGCATGGCCCTGAGGCTGGTGAACCATCTCATGTGGCTGTGCTGCTGCTGCCTGGCACCCCCACAAGGACAGGAGGACATGTGTCCATCCAGCTGGGACATGAGGACCTGGTGACAGCTGAGAACTGAGAGATGGTCCTTGCATCCAGCTGAAGCCGGGGACTCTGCTTCTGAACTATCTGAAGTTCCCCTTCTATCTGATAAGGCACCACTCAGAAAGTGAAATAAAACATGATTATACTTTAAAAAAGAAAAAAGAAAATCACAGTATTGGACAAAGGAGACAGCATAATGGTTATAGAAAAGACTTTCCTGCCTGATGCTCTGAGGTTCCATGTTCAGTCCACAGTACCACCATAAACCAGAAATGTTTAGTGCTCTGATGCCGGTCCCTGTATGGGTGCCAGATGCCTGGCTAGTTTTGGGGTGGGAAAGAGATGACCAGGGATTCATGGCTGAGCTGGGAATACAGTTCAATCTTTATTGATGAGCAAGAATGTAGTGTCATCAATCTAATCTCTATTCATTAGAAAATCCTGTCCTTTATATCTCCTGAGGCTGAAGTGTCAGGAAGAGGAAGTGCATAGGATAGGGGGCGGGAGCAGGAAAAAAGTGCAGGAACCAGTGGGGATTAAATCAATGGGGATTAAACCAATGCGGGTCTCAAACAAAACAATGATTATGTAAAAAGACCACAGTGTTAAGCAATAAAGTGAACCTAACGTGATGATCAAAAGAGAAGGGGTCTTAGAAGCAGAATTAGAAGCAGACCAACACTCTGACAGAAAAAAAAAAAAAAAGAGGAAGACAGAAAAGAAAAAGGAAAGAAGAAGGGGGGAGAAGAAAAGAAAAGCAGAACCATTTCTAGACTCCTACTTAACATTGGTTCCTTCTGATCCTGGTAACTGTCACCACTCTCAAATTCCCCAGTCACATGGCATTCCAAATACTGTCTGCCCAGTGCCTAGAATGATAGGCAGTAGGCAGTGCAGTTTATGAATAGGAATGTGAGTTTTGGAGTCAGATCTGAGTTCAGTTTTAAACGTCTGCCTTATATTACTTAAGCAATGTAAGGATCAACATCACGTGTAGATCAAAAAAGGTCTTATGCAGAGCACTGCTATCAGGACAGAAGCCAGCCATCTGTATGTAAAAGTCCTTAGCAAAAAGTGTTAGTCATACTGAATGTCTGTTTCTCATGTGCTGTCTCATTTGATTAAAACTTCATAACACTCACAGATAGCTGTTATCTTTGTTATCCCCATTTCACAGATGAAGAAAATAAGTGTAGGGTATGGTATGCAAAGTAGAAGGCAAACAGCACTAACTAACCCAGGTCCAGTTATCTGATTTATGTTCCTTTTGTTTTTGCCTCTATATCCAGACATCAACGTTTCTCAGAGTTTCAGGACTAAGGAAAGAAAAAAGCAAAGGACAATATAGACTAGGAGAATTCACAAAGAACAATCTCTAGGCCCTTACTTAACATTGGTTGTAAGTATCTTAGTATCTAAGTATCTTAGCTTTGACTTATAAATGTGGCTAGACTAGGCTCACAACTATAGGTACCTGGCAACTAGGCTTTTTATTCTGAGTTTCAACTCAGGTGGGTTAGTAATCACTGCCCAAAAAACCCATAATGAGGGATTACAAGAGCAAGTCAAGGTACAAACAAGGATCATGGTTGACTAATGATGTCAGCCACAAGAATAGGATCCCCAGGGATGATGATAGACCCTACAGAGTGCACCCCTTGCAGTTTTCATTCTGCCCAAAGTCAAGCACACTTGATAAAAAAAGAGGTCCAGGAGTACTAAATAAAGCTGTTAGAGACCATTAGCACCTTATTAAGCCCTTTTCCCAGATGCAGCCAGAAACAGCCAAAGAATACAGAATGGAAGAATATTTTGCAGAAACAGCATAGAGCTGTCTGCCACGTTTATGGAAGGAGCACAAATTCAGTTCTGTCTATTCCCCAAAGATTTCTGGGCTCCCTCTCTGAACACCCAGGTCAGAGAGGAGGGAAGCCACTTGATAGTGAAACCTCCTCCTGAAACCCAAAAGGAGAGAACATGTTACCTTGGTCAACTAACCTGAGCTCTTCCAACCTTGAGAAACTTGAATGTTTTATCTGTTAAATGTGGATAATAATCTCTTAAGTCTTTGTGTTTTAGCCAGTATTAGCCAAGGTAATGTAAAGAAACTACAGAGAACCCCACCCAAAGTGTTTGAAAGTATTAATCCTGCTCCTCTCCTTCCTTTCTTAAAAAAAAAAAAAAAAAAGAATTGTGACACAGTATTAGGAAATCAGCACTGTATCTTTAAAATTTACATACAGTAAAATGGATTGAATACATTTAAAGGAGGATAGCACAACAGGTTTTTTTTATGACATAAGGCACTAAAAATCCCACATTCAGTGCTGTAGACCAAGAGCCAGAGTGAGCAATGCACTGGTTCAAAGAAAAAAAGAATCAGTACAAAGCAACTCCCACCTGCAACCACCACCCTATTCCCCACTTACAGAGGAAACTTCAAAAGTTGTAGAAGAGTGCTGCAGGGGTCTCTCTCTCTCTCTCTTTCTCTCTCTCTCTCTCTCTCTCTCTTTCTCTCATCTCCATCTCTCATCCTTTACCAAAAAGAAAGATAGGATTAGGGAGATAGCATAGTGGTTATGCAATTAAACTTTTATGCCTGAGGCACACTGTAGGTCCCAGGTTAAATCCTCAGCACCACCATAAAGCAGAGCTGAGTAGTGGTTTGGTCAAAAATACTAGTACTTGATGTAATCTAAGGCCCATATTCAGCTTAGGAGCCTATGTGACCTCTGCATCCCTGTAGATCTGAGCTCACATTCTGTGGTCATGAGTACCAGATCACATTAAATCGATGGGGTTTACAGTCAACAATATCTATACCCCTTTCCCTTATTAGGGAGCTACTCTCTTCCCTGATCCAGCTTTCTGGTGCTTTTTCTAGCCATGATAATATGACATCATCTACCCAGACAATAACTTGGATCCAACTGCATATCAGATTTCAGGTTCAGGGGAAAAAAGAAAAAGAAAGAAAAAAAAAACTAGTATAGCCACAGGCCCTTTGGAATATAACTAAAATAGGCCTACTAGCTATCTACAAAATGGAGGACCCCCTCCCAACTCTTCCTCTGCACTATTCCAGCCTTTAGGTCCATGATTGGTCAACAATTTGTTTGGATTTGTATGTTAACTCTCTTTTCAACCACCAGGTTCCAGATGCTAGCATGATGCTGACCAGATTTCCCTGTCCAGACAACCCTACCACTATTCTGGAGTTCTGCTTCCCAAGAGCCCTTCCCCTTCCCCACTAGGGAAAGAGAGAGGTAGGCTGGGAGTATGGATTGACCTGTCAATGCCCATGTTCAGCGGGGAAGCAATTACAGAAGCCAGACCTTCCACATTCTGCATCCCACAATGACCTTGGGTCTATACTCCTAGAGAATTGAGGAATGGGAAAGCTATCAGGGGAGGGGATGGGATACAGAGTTGGTGGTGGGAGTTATGTGGAGTTTTACCCCTCTTATCCTATGGTTTAGTCAATATTTCCCTTTTGTAAATAAAAAAATTAAAAAATACTAATACTATTATTAAATTTAATATATATATATATATATATAATAAAGCAAAGATGAAAGAGGGAAATGACCACCTGGAATGGTGGAGCTGGGCAGGCACTAAGCCCTAGTGATAACCCTAGTGACCAAAAAAATTTATACTTTCTATTTTATTTTGTTTTTGTTAATGAGGTTGTTGCTGGGGCTTGGTTCCTACATAACTCTGCTGTTCCCAGAAGACAAAATTTTAATAGAGGGTGAGAGACAGGAAGAGAGAGAAGGAAAGAGAGAGAGAGGAAGAGAGAGAGAGAGAAAGAGAGAGAGAGAGAGAGAGAATGAGACCTACAGCACTGGTTCACCACTAATGAAGTCCCCCCTCCCCACCCGCATGTGGGTACCAGGGACTTGAACCCTGGTCTTTGTGCTTGAATCTGAGTTGTTGTGCATGATAATACATACACTTTACCAGGTGAGCTGCTACCTTGTCTCATATTTTTAAAAATTTATTTCTTAGTTGATTGACTGATTTTCACCACTCAGTTCTTGCATGTGGTAATAGCATGGGCAAAATCTGCAGCCTCTGAGGTTTTGAGTATGTAGTAAATCCAGTGATCTAATGTTGAGTGGTCCCCCCCACACTAAAATGTTTACATTTTAGATGAACAGCTTGGGTAAACAGTTTGAATAAGTTATTCAACTATTTCCATAGTAAGACATACATTACTCTGCACCCCCTTTTTTTTTGCCCTTTAGAATTAATCCCTTGCCCCATCTCCAGCCCCTTGGCAAGCATGGGTCTCATTGCTGCCCCTGTGGTGTTGCTTTTTTTAAAAAAAAGATTTTATTTATTTATTAATGAGAAAGATAGGAGGAGAGAGAAAGAACCAGACATCACTCTGGTACATGTGCTGCCAGGGATCGAACTCAAGACCTCATATTTGAAAGTCCAGTGTTTTATCCACTGTGCCATCTCCCCGACCACTGTTGCTTTTTTTTTAACCTATTTTAAATACATAAATCCAAATAGTAAATAATTTCTAGATTTTTTTTTCATATCCTATTCAAAAATAGCTCAGCTCTGACAGCTCAGCTCTCTTTTCCAGGAAAATTCTTCATTAAATAAATGAGTTCCATGTGCATATTAAAAAGACATTCTGCTTAGTATTCCTTCTATTTATAGCCAGAGTTCCACCATCAGGGGCCTTAGAGCCTGCCAGGCTCTCCCTGCTGTCTTCAACTCATGCTCTCTTTTTCTGTTGCTCAAGTGGAGAGTTGGCTCCAGGTCTAGGTGGCACAGGAAAATCAAAGTGCCTTGGGAAAGGAAATGCTTCCTGAGCAAGGGAGAAATCTTCAAATCTTCTGTGTAGGCTTCCTGTACCCTGGAATTCTCATGAGGGATACATGACTGTATAATAGTTAAAAGCAGTTTGTAGAAGGAAGTGAGACTAGAAGCAAGAAAGAAAGGAGGGATGGGTAGGTCCAGATGGTTTCTAAAATCCTTTCCTGAAGAGAGCTGAATGATTCAGATGGACCACTCAACAATCCCTGAAACCAGTAGTAGATACTTCACTAAGAAAATGATTTTGGGGGCCTGGGTGGTGGAGCACCTGGTTGAGTGGACATGTTACAGTGCATAAGGACCTGGGTTCAAGGCCCCAATCCTCACCTGCAGGAGGGAAGCTTTGCAGGTGGGGAAGCCGGGCTGCAGGTGTCTCTCTGTCTCTCTTCCTCTCTATCTCCCCCTTCCCTCTCAGTTTCTGACTGTCTCTATCCAATAATAATAAGAAGAAGAATAAGAATAAAATAAATCTTAAAAAAAGAAAAATATTTTAAGGGGATGGGCCAGGAATCAAGCAAAGAAAAGAAAATTTTAAGAGCTGAGTAGTCTTCCATGTGTATATACTACTCAGCTATTAAAAATGGTGAATTCACCTTCTTTACCACATTTGGATGGATCTTTAAAAAATTGTTAAATGAGATAAGTCAGAAACAAAGAAATAAATATGGGATGATCTCACTCATAGTCAGAAGTTGAAATACAAGATCAGAAGTGAAAACACAAAGCAGAACTTGGACTGCAGTTGGTGTATTGGACCAAAGTAAAAACCTCTGGGGTGGAGGGAAGGGGGCTAGGTCCTGGAACATGATGGCAGAGAAGGACCTAATAGAGGTTGAACTGTTACGTGGAAAACTGGGAAATGTTACACATGTACAAACTGTTGAATTTTACTGTCAACTGTAAAGCATTAATCGCCCAATAAAGAAATTGTTTTTAAAAAAATTAGAGTTGGTTTCTGCCCATGAAGAATGTTTTGTTTAGTAAGGTGATAAACCCCTCGGAGAAGGGTGTGATTGAGTGGTGCTAGAGAGAATGAGCTCTTAACACACTTTTGACATCTGCTAGCTGGGTGACCTTGGAATTATTACCTCACTTCTCTGGACTTCAGTATTCTCTTTTAAAAGTTCGAAATTATATGTACTCTCAAATGGTCTTATGAGGTAATGGGTACAAAAAAATAGTCCAGTTCATGTCATATACAGGCTCAGGAGAGGTAGCTTTCATCTCATCCTCTGTGTTAGCCAAGGTTCTCTTAAATAATATAAAACTAATAGTGTTAGTACTTTTAGACCTCCATTTTTATCAGGGTTGATTTTGAGTTCCAACTCAATTAAAGTAATTACTGCCCAAAGAACCCTGTGATGGGGATTATAGAACAAGTCATGATTCCAAGAGTACCAAGATGGGCAAATGGCCTCAGCCATCATAGGATCCAGGATTAATGGTAGGCCCTGCAGAGTATAATACTTGTGATTTTTTTTTTTTTTTGAGAGAGAGACCATTTCTTTTATAAATAATGATTTCTGGATTCTGAGAAGTAGCAGAAAGAGCAAGAAGCCCTGAGCCTGAGTTACTGTAACTCATATTACTCAGCTGTACTAGCACATTGCAAAATTGCAGTCTTGTCTACAGACCCATTTCCCTTGTTTCAGGTTCCCTGTTATGTCTCCATTCTGTTCTCAGAATACCTCTTCCCAAGAAAGACATTCATATCCAATTTAACTTTCTTTTATTGCTTTGTTGGGGGATTAATGTTTTATATTCGACAGTAAATACAATAGTTTGTACATGCATAACATTTCTCAGTTTTCCACATAACAATACAACCCCCTCTAGGCCAGTAATAAAGCCCACCTGGGTGTTGTGACACAGCACAGATTTGGGGACATAATTAGCATACGACTAAGGCTGATGAATGTAATTAGCATACAGTTGATGTCAGGCTGACAGACTGGACTTAAGCTGAGACTGCCAGTAGTCAGACTCTTTTCCTGCACCCTCTTATATAACTCTCTCTTTTTTCTGTACACCCTCAGTGTCTGCTCTACTACTCAGGACCCATGCTGCCTCCCCCTGGACCTGAACACACATACCCAAGCACTGGTAATTAGTCTCTTTTCTGGCCTCTTTCTTCCTGCAGGCTCTTGGTGCCTGCTCCCTTCCCAAGGACCACTATGGCTGTGGCTCCCAGGACCTGTACACCTGAACGTGTGTAGCTGAACTCTGGTTACTAACTTTAAGGACTCATGGTCCTGATCTAGTCTTATCTCTGTCACTTTGCCTATCTTGTTGTACCTAAGTAATATGTTCCATACCACTGTACCTTGATGTTGTAAACCTATGATTTGTCTTAAACTTGTGCCAAGCTGTGCCCTGGAACCTTTTATTTTTTAGTTACTATACCTATGAAGTGTTCCTGTTGTGCCATGTATGCAGTCCATTTCAACTCTGGCCTCCACCACACTGGAGGAAGCTTCAGTGTTGTGGTATCTTCCCCTCTATTCCTCTGTATCTTTGTCTCTGTCTCCTTATCTAAGGTCAACCCACAGCAGTGGGTTAAGTGACCTTCACAACAACAACAACAAATCAATAACCAAAAATAATTTCCAACACACTGAATATAGCCTTCTCCAGTAGTTATTTAGATTAAAACCACAGGAGAGTGTTCAGTAAACATCCTCTCTTTGTGGGCAGTGATAGGTTAAAATAAAACTTAGAATTTTCATTCCAAGAGAAGCACAAGGGAGTGCTCCAATGCAACCTCAATGACAGAAATCTGAGAGACTCTGTGAACTTGAATAAGTCTGTCATTTAATTCCTTCATTACCCATTACATGTTACATTCAGCTACGTTGTTCTCCTATTTCAGAGAGATAACATTTAATGTACCTCTCACAAACAGCATGTTTTCCCTCTATCCTATAAAGAACTGATAAAAAGTAGAAAAGGGAAGTATGGAACTCAGCATAGCAGGCAGTGAGGTCAAGTGGCTCAATCATGGGATTTAGATCCAGACAGGCTTGGTTCTCATTTCAAAGACTTTGTTTCTGTGCAACCTGAATTAGTCAGCGATCTGCTATGAACCTTGGTCCCCATATCTATAAAATGAATATAGAAGCATATTATATACAGGGATATGACAGAGTCAGTTAGGAGATGTATACAAAATATCTGACTTGTTTGCCCAATAGTAACAATAATTCAATATTCATAGTTCCCCTATATAAATTTCTGGATGTCCTTTCATTGAGTGGACTTCTTTATAGAAAAGCCCATCAGCAAATCTCCTCCTCTTTGGTTCATTTCCATCACTAAACAGCAGGAAGAGTAAATATTTGTGGGATGAATCAACAAGCATGTAAATCTATATCCCATAATGCACCAAGGAGCTGTTCCCACTTTTTTGGTTCAAGGCATAAACACTTCTGTTGGGGATTAGTGGATCACAAACCATTAGATTTACCAATTCCTTAAGAGCAATCAAGTTTAAAGGAAACTCCTTTAAGACACATTGATGGAGACTAAGGATTGCCAGACTGGGTCCTGATGAAACCCACACACAGACTGACAGGGTGCATGGCAGCCTTGTCAGTCAAATCTCTTCTTAGAGGAGACACTGGGGATTTCTCACTTACAAGCTTCTCTAGATCAGCCTGCCTGTCCACCACAGACCAGCGGCTGGTTGGGGAGACCTGGGGGGGTAGGGGGCCACTGCTGATTGGAGTCAGCTTGCTAAGCTGTCAGCTGGGGAAAGAGGGATATTGAATTCATCAGTCATGTTGACAGGAGACGCAGGCTGGGGGAGGAGTTCTCCAAGTGCAGGAGAAACCCTGTGAAGGACAAAGATGTGAAAAGCAACTGGTTTGGCCTTAGGTACAGTGACCCCTTGAGCCAGATGAATGACCCACAACTTCCTGTTTTTGTTTCAAATTACACTAAATATTCCATTTAAGAAGAGCAGTAAACAACTTCCTGGTTTTTTGTTTGTTTGTTTTGTTTTTACCTTTAGTATGTGTATGCACTCCTGGTGTCTTACAGCACTGTATTACTCTCTGGGAAGAGGAAAAGAAATGAGACTGATTGTGTCTCATTTCTGTGTGTTGTGTGTATGTACATGCACATCAATCATTTTATTCTAGAGGAGATCATAACGATATGCCAAAATATACAGAAGTATAAGAAGAGAAGTGACTAACTTGCCAAGTCACTTCACAAGGTGGTAACAGAGTCAGAATTTTAACTCATAGCTACTGAATTCTGTGTGAAATACAGTTTATGTATATGTCCTGCCTACTTCATACTCCAGGAAGCAGTAGCTGTTGATAATGTGTATATTTTATTCACCAGTAAAATTTTAAGTGAATTATTTATTTCAATGCTTTTGAGTATGAGTTCTATTAAGTTACCAGTAAATTTCTTCAAAGTCAATTGTCTTTGGGACAGAGTTGAGTGAAGCACCCTCACCCAGCTGAACTTCAGGAGAGTCACCTTGGGGCCTGTTCTAGGACTTTCCCACTGCAGGACCTGTCAAGGTATACTTTTTGCTAGATGCTCAGTAATTGAGCAGACCTTGAGGCTTTTTTCAAAAAATGTTGAGGCTGCCTAATTAACATTGGGTTGTTGGAAAAGTCATGGCACATTTTTTCATAGAAAACCATAGAAACAAAAAATGTACCAGGACTTTCCCAGCTATTCAATATTTTTTTTGAGAGGAAGAAAGAGTTTTATCAGTGGTTCAGGAATCTGGGCCCAGGTTAACACTGAAATTTTGTAAATTAGAGTATCTCTTACAGCTCAGAGTTCAAATTCTACATTCTGTTTTTCCTCTCTGGCTCCCACTACCATTTATTATATTGATAGTTTGGTACTTTCAGGCAAATGAAGCTGAAATGATCTTTTGGCTATCAACTCCAATCTACCATTCAGCCGTGAAAGTTCTTATCTTCCACATCTCTGTTTGCCTTTCTCCAGCAGTGATAAATTCAATGTTTCTTTCCTTCTTTGGCTAACATGTTAGAGTGTTTCCCATCCCTTAGAGTTGTTTCTCGCTGAGTGGATAATATGAGCAAAGACATGGAAGAGAGGAGTATCCACATTCAGTGAAGGTTTGAAATCAGAAGCCTACAACTCCTTCTTGATAGGCAATCATTAACAAATAAGTTAAGAATTTGTAAGCTTTAATATTTCTTTTATGCTTGAATATTTTCTGAAACTAAAATGAGATAGTAATACATGTTCTACCTAGCCCTCCATAACAAATAGCTGTAAGATTAAATGAGATCATCCATGGTTTTCATAGAAAAAAAGAAAATGTATTTAAAATGCAATAGTTACAGTGGGTTTGGATGATGAAAACAATACAGTAGTTATTATCAGTGATATTCTCTTGCCAACCTTTTCTACTATAAATAAGAAAGGAGCAAAAATAATTGTTATTATATATAATTTTTTGCCTTGTTATTTACCTGTGAGGAGTTTAGCATCTCTCACTAATATACAGAGGTAGTTCTTTCTCAAGTTTTGTAACTTATTGTATGCAAAATATTCCAGAAGACACCATGAAATTGTTTTCCCTCACCCTTAACTATCCTTTCTGATCCAGTCATATTCCCTGGGCTTCCCTGGGAGATAGCTGACACTTGGGCTGATTTGTACCCAAGATACCTGGGGTTTGCCTTGACAGAGACAAATGTCAACAAGGTGAAACCAACAAATTAATTTTGCCCAGTGAACTGCTCCAGATGTGCATAAAAGTCTTGTCTGGGAAGAAAGCAAACACTGCCACAATCCATTCTGTTTTGTCAAGATTATCTATCAGCCACACATCTTAAAACTATTCTATAACCCATGAAATCATTCTGAAACAATATCCCAAGGTAGTCCAAATTTGAGTAGCTTTAGGTAATTATAATTATTAGCCTTTGGGAAATACATGGCTGACAAATTCAATTGCAATAAACAGTTCTTGATCTAGGTGATATATCATTTAAGTCTCATAACAGTATTATGTAATAGGTGTTGTTTTTTTAGCCCCATTATTTAGGCATGGGAAATGAGGTCAAAAGAAGAGAAAGTACTTATCCAAATTCACAAGATTAGTAGAAATGAAAAATTAAAACTGAAATATTTACTTGAAAATAAAAGAAGTGTTAAAGGCAACTTCTCTTAATGTACATCTCAATAAAAGTAACAGCATTAATTAAATTCCTTCTTTGTTCAAGTCATTGAATCCAGCTTTGGAGGGAAGAGGGTGCAGAGAAATTTTTCACTCTACTGAGGATGAAAGTCTGGAGAGGAGTTTTGGGAGGTTTCTCAAAACTGTAAATGGTGTGACCCAATAGCCTTCCCAATCAACAAATATTAAATGATACTCACTAGGTGCCTACCAATGCCCTAGTTATAAAAGAAAATAAAACCCTTAGAAATGAAGAATCCATACCCTTAAGATGAAGAATAAAGAGACAAAAAAAGCCATATGGTGAACTGGGTGTAATGATCAAAGACTATGTAGGACATATGGGAGGTCAAATAAGTCTTATGTAACAGAAACTTAGACTGGAGGAGTGCTGAGAGAGGGAATTCTCATGTGACATATCTTGAAAGTCAAAAATGGGTTAGACAGGTTGATATATGAAGAAGGAATATTCCAAGGAGCAGAGTGTAAGATAAAGAATAAAACTTTGCAGAGAAAGAGAGGAGGACTTGCACAGAAAACTGCTAACTTAAAATCTATAGGAGACATTTTCTTAAACCATCATAGAGCTAACCTGTGCTCAGGATGGCTTTAATCATTCTAACCAGAAGAATGTACACATATATAGTTATGTATAAGTAAGGCAGGAAGAATTTAAGAACTGGTAACTTTTTTTAAAGCTGTTTTCTTCTGTTTCAGGTTTTTTTTTTTATTGATTTAATTATGAGCGACAAGTCCGTCAGGTAAGAGGAGTACAATTCCACAGAATTCCCACCACCAGACTTCTCCATCCTACCTCCTCCATTGGAAGCTTTCCAATTCTTTTTATTATTTTTTTTTTATTTTTATTTAATAAAGTATTAATTAACAAAACCATAGGGTAGGAGGGGTACAATTCCACACAATTCCCACCACCCATTCTCCATATCCCACCCCCTCCCATGATAGCTTTCCCATTCTCTATCCCTCTGGGAGCATGGACCCAGGGTCATTGTGGGTTGCAGAAGGTAGAAGGTTAGGAAGGAAGCTTTCCAATTCTTTATCCCCCTGGGGGTATGGCTCCAAGATCATTATGGGGTACAGAAGGTGGAAGGCCTGGCTTCCGTAATTGCTTCCCTAATGAACATGGGCATTGGCAGGTCAATCCACACCCCCGTCCTGTTTCTATCTTTCCCTAGTGGGTAGCGGGGAAGACTTTTTTTCTGATATTTTTTTCTTTCCTAATCTGGCGCTTATAACTCCATAGAAGATAATGAAGCCAGATACAATGATATTGGGCTATAGGTCATCTGGATTAAAAAGCTCTCAGAAGAAAATAAAGGTTTATATATCAATAATTTTTTTAAATGAGAGAAATGTGAGGGGTAGTACTAGACAACGTTTCAAGGATTAGATCATAAAGGCACTAGGGAGCCAGATCAAGAAGTTAGATTTTATCTCAAAGATCAAAAAAAAAAAAAACATATGTAAGTACTTTAAGCTATGGAATAAAATTGTTACCTGAAATGGACATTTTCAATATTCTAGCATGTAGTTATGTAAATAAAGACGCAAAATATGTTTCGCTCAATGTAAATTGATATATATTTGACATGTGACATTGGGCCAATTTAAGAATAGAAGTTTTGATGCCAGGTTTTCTGTTTTCTTCCATTGTTCTAATGTGTCTGTTTTTCTGCCAGTGTCATATTGTTTTATTACTACTTTTTTCTAGTGTCAATATTTTCTTTGAAATCAGAAAGTGAGGCATGTTCAGCTTTATTCTTTTTTTCGTCAGGATTCATTCGATTAGTTAGGCTATTTTGTCGGTCTACATACATTTTAGAACAGCTTTTTTTCCCTTCTGTGAAAAATACCATTGGTATCAGTGTAATTATTGCATCAAATCTATGTAGATAGTTTTTTATGGTCTGCACATTTTTAACAGTTATCACTTCATCAGATCCGTGAATAAAAATGTCATTCCATGCTTGTGTCTTCTATTTCTATGGAAAATCATATATTTTTTCAATACACAGATCTTTTACTAACTTGGTTAAATTTATTCCTTAGAGAGCACTGCTCAGCTCTGGTTTATGTTGGTGTAGGGATTGAACCTAGGACTTGGAGTTTCAGGCATGAGAGTCTCCTTGCCTCATCATTATACTATCTACCCCTACCCTCTATTTTACTTTTTATTGATTTAAAATTATTTTTACAAAACTAAAAAAAAATTATTCCTTAATTTTACTGTTATTGATGCTTTTGTGAATAGTATAATTTTAATTATTTTTCAGGTGCTTTATCATTAGTGTACAGAAATGCAACTGGTCTTTGTATATTTATTTTTTATCAAATCCACTTTACTAAAATTATTGACAAGTCCCAACTGTTTACTTAAATAAGTTATAAAATAGGCTGACTTGCAGTAATGTTCAGTCCATCACCAAGGTGTAGTCACACTGGGTTTCAATTTCCTCATTCTTAAATTCAATGGAAGATTTTCTGGTTTTTGCAACATTATATGATGCTGAATCTGTTCTCTTCAAAGCAGAACTTACTTGTAAAAGGAAAAAAAAAAAGCATCATATTGTGGTTAGTAGTGCAAAGATTTAGTCAAAAAGATGTTGTTCCAGTTCAAGTTATTCCAGATAGGTAGGTGTATGTAAGACCTTGAACCAATACTTGACTTCCTTGAGTTTTGTTTTTTTCCTATATTAAAATAACATAAAGAAATTAAGATCATAGAATTGTTGAAATATTAAATAAAAAATATTCATAATGTACTTAGCTAAATACCTGACATATGAAAAGCACTTCATAAATGAAAACCATAATTATTCCATTTCTTCTCATTTCTGTGATGTTATTCCTTCCTATCTGTGAGTTTAAATGCCACTTTTTTTATATAAAGGGCCTTTCTCTGAGTAAGATCCCTTCTCTTTTTTTCCCCTTTTGTTGCCCTTGTTTTTATTATTATTATTATTATTATTATCATTGTGGTGGTTATTTTTATTGTTGTTATTGATGTTGTTGTTGGATAAGACAGAGGAAAATGGAGAAAGGACAAAGTTCACTAATTTCTAAGCCATTCATCTTGGAAGCAACCAGATGTTGTTACACATCTGGGTTGCTTCCAAATTTAGGCTATTACAAATGATGCTGCTATGAACATGGGTGCACAGATCTCTTTGGTTGGATGTGTTTGTTTCCTTTGGATATATCCCCAGAAGTATTGCAGGGTTATGCAGTAGGCCCATTTCGAGCCTTCTGAGAGTTCTCCACACTACTTTCCACAGGAGTTGGACAAATTTGCATTCCAACCAGCAGTGTAGGAGAGTTCTTTTATCTCCACAACCACTCCAATATTTGTTGCTGTCCTTTATTTTTATATATTTTTAATTTTTTTGTTACTGATTTAATGTCTATTTACAAAGTTATGAGATAACAAGGGTATAATTCTGCACTGTTCCTACCACCAGAGTTCTGTGAACCCCATTCCCTCCATCGGAAACTGCAGTAGTTCCATGATTACAAATGTTACTGTCCTTTCTAATGTATGGCATTCTCACAAAAGTAAATTGGTATCTCATTATCTTCCTTTGCATTTCTCTGATCATCTGTGAGCATTTTTTTTCATATATGTTGGTTAAAGGTGACTTTAGTATTCAATCACTTTACAGGTTCCTTTCCTCTATCTTTTGAGAGGTATTGTGTATCATTATTCATACTCTTTGTTTCCTTCTACATTTTCTATTATTACTTTTAAATAATATCAAGGAGTATTGAGTAAAAACAAAACATTTATGAAGTAGGTGAAGGTTCAAATGAAAACAAGTATAATTTACACCCCTGTGCTTCCATTATTTATTTATTTATTTTGGATAGAGACAAAGAGAGACTAAAGAGACCACAGGACCAAAGTTTCTTTCAACACAGTGAGACCCAGACTCAAAGCACATGGCAAGGCAGCGCACTATCCAGATTAGTTATTTTGCCCATCCTAGTCCTGAGTTTTTTAAGAATTATATTATAATAATCTTTGATTCCCTTTAAGTGCTCTTGGAATCTTCTCCCTTTTCGTTTCCCTAAAAAAACAACCACTATTCTTGTTTGGTTTTTTTTTTTAATCCATTTTCTTTCTTATTTTTGGAAGCTTTACCACATATGGTTAGCTTTGCAAGCGTTTGAACGTCATATTAAAAAAAAAAAAAACTTTACTGGATGCTCTCTTTTATAAATTCTTTTTTCTACTTAATTTGTTTTTGAGGTTTTTCTGTGGTTTTTTTTGAGATACTGCTTCATTATTTTTTTATAGCTGCATCATTCTATTGTATGAATGTTCCACAATTTATTTTGCCTTTCTGCTGTTGATGGTTATTTGGGTTGTTTCCCATTTTTTGGCTAGTGCAATGCTGCTATGGAACTTTTATATATCATTTCTGTGGTTGTCTAGAATACATAATCAGGACTGAAAGTGCTGAATAGGAGAATTTACATATTCTTACTAGGCAAATGAAATTGTTTTTCAAAATGCTTTCTACAAATTTGAATTTCAATTTTAAGTAAAGATATTCTAATTACTAACAATTTATATTGGCATACTTTTCTTTTTTTAGTTTTATTTATTAGTAGAGACAGAAATTGAGAGAGAAATTAATAGGGAAGGAAGAGAGAGAGAGAGAGAGAGAGAGAGAGAAACATAGACACCTGCAGCTCTACTTCTCCACTCATAAAGCTTTCCCTTTACAGATGAGGACCAGGGGCTTGAACCCTGGTCCTTGTGCGTTGTTGTGTGCTTAACCAGGTGTGCCACTGCCTGGCCCCCTTGACATACTTTTCTGAGTTTTGTTTTATTCTATTGAATTCCCTTACTTTCAGTCACTATCAAATATTCATCTCCAGTTTGTATCTTTCTACTAAGCTAAGCTCAAGATGCACATATTCAGCTCTTATTTAACATTTCCTCCTGGTTCTAATTAGTTGGAGAAATTGTAACATGTCTCAAACTGAGCATGTCTTTTTCTGTGAACTTTACCCTTGTGCAGTCACCCAAGTCAGAAAACACATTATCACCTTTGACTTCTTTCCTTTTTACCCTACTGATAAAATGTATTCTATAGATAACAGAATCTGAACTCTGTTCATTCTACTTCCCAAATACCTCTAGAATCTATTCCCTGTGTTCTACTGTGATTAGCTGATATTTAGTGTTTCTCCTGACTCATATGTTTATAGTTCCTGGTGCAGGGGAGACAGTATAATGATGATGCAAAGAGACTCTCATGCCTGAGGCTGTAAAGTCTGAAGTTCAATCCCCAGCACCACCATATGCCATAACTGAGCAGTGCTCTGGTAAAAATAAAATTAAACTGAATTAATAATAACAATAATAATAAAACAAAATAAAATCAAGCAAAAGCAATGAGCTAGAACCATATAAGTTTATACTTCCTCATTCCAGACTGTTAAGGCAAGTGAGTTCCTTGTCAAGTGGAATGTGTGTATGTGTGTTACTTCCTCAATGTCATGCTGAATTGTTAGGACTCGTTGCATGATTCACCATAACCTGTATACCTTTGCACATGACCGACAACAGTACATCTCACAGAGTCCACCGACCTCACTCTAGAGTAAGAGCAGCATATCCTGTATACATATAATCAACATGTCACATCTATAATAAAAGTAGAATTTTCAGAAAATGTATAGTCAAATTTTATACAAAATACAGAAATTAGTGTATAAGGATGTTCATCTGAGCAAAATTTTAAATAGTGAAAAATTTGAAACTCACTAAATATCCAGCCCTAGAGAATTGAGTTTATCGGGCAATTGATGTTCTTTGAAATACTTGTGATTAAATGTTCAGATTTTTTAAATGACTAAAATATTACATAGAGTATTATGGATATAATCTTTTTTCCATTTAATAAAAATCTAAACTTATCTTTAAAAAATAAGTAAAGCTAAATAAATAAATCTCTACTACTTTAAGTGACTAAATTTTGAAGGGATTTATACAGCATTACGATTACCACATCCTGACAAACACGACATACTTTCCATCTTCCTGACTGTTGTACCCATACAAGCAGAGTGTTGAGAACTTTCCAGTTCCCTTGAAGTACACTGCTATGAGGCTCCTTTCTTTCTTTCTTTCTTTCTTTCTTTCTTTCTTTCTTTCTTTAATTCTTTCTTTCTTTCTTTTTTCAGCTTCCTGAATGAATTCTTATGTTGGCATAGGAAGAATAGCCTTTGAATGCTCAACTTCAGAGTCTTCTGAGTTCTTTCCAAGTGGCGTTACTGAGGTTTTGGCACTGTCTTCCAACTCTCAGCATTCTCTATCTGCATAAAAGTCAGCTGCTATCTTCTTTCCAAAGCCATCAAATCCCAAAATAGTCTAGTTGGGAGTAGGCTAATACCTTTCTGGCAATGTCTAGTTCTAGTGTCAAATTTCAAGGACACCATCTGACAACCAAATGACTGGGGGACATAACCTAGATTTTCTATAAAACTCAAAGGCTTATAGAATTTTACCTTTAAGGAACTGACCAAATTGAAGCTAAATGACACAAACTAAATGAAAGGAAATTAATGTTGGTTGAGCACCTTCAAGTGCCAGGCACTCTATGTATACTGTCTTGTTCAGTCTTCAAAACCACCTTGTGTGTTAGATATAATTAGTCTTGCTGACAAGTCTTTCCCAAACGTAGATTCAAACTGAATAAATGACTTGCCAAGGTCATGGTGGAGATTTAGATCCAAAGTACTGAGCTGAGATCTAAAATATTCTTTTGACTCCAACACAGACTGTCAGTTGTGTCATTTCACTTTGTTTAAAATAAAAAATAATAATAACCTAAATGTGGGCAGATCAACTTTATAAGTTTTCACTCATCTAAGAAAAATTTACTTCTATGTTGCCAGTGTAAAGAGCAATGCAAGATGGGGACAGACTGTGGTGCACCTGGTTAAGCACACATATCATCAAGTGCAAGGACCCAGGTTCAAGCCCCAGATCCCCACCAGGAGGGGGACATTTCACGAGTGTGAAGAAGCAAGTGTCTGCAGGTGTCTCTCTTTCTCTCCAACTCTCTATCTACCTTCCCTCTCAATTTCTCTCTGTGCTATCAAATAAAATTAAAAGGGGGTGAGGGAGATGGGGAAAATGGCTATAGGAGGCAGTAGACTCATAGTGCTGGCACTAAGCCTCAATGATAATTCTAGTGGCAATAAATAAATATATATATATATATAAAGCAATGCAAGAGAGAAAAATTATGGAAAAATACAAATTAGGGCAATATACCCCACCTTCAAGGAGTTTGTGATATATAATTATGCACTGATATGTAGATATATTTTATGCCAGAGTCATCCATCCACTAATTTACTAAGGCCTGGGGGGTGTATATAGGATCATAGTCCATATCTTTTTTGAGCCTAAGATTCTGGCATTACAGGTGGAATGCTAGAAATTTCTCTAGTGGATTTTCTATGAGGGTATGGCCAGATTATTCAGTTGAGTTAGCAAGAACTTAGTTCCTGGGGCAGTTCTGAAAACAGGAATTTAAACATAAATGGTCACAGAAAGAGCAGAACAGATGGGAGTCTGGCGGGTTAAGCACAGGTGGCACAAAGCTCAAGGACTAGCTTAAGGATCCGGGTTCCAGCCTCCGGCTCCCCACCTGCAGGGAAGTCTCTTCGCAAGTGGTGAAGCAGACTGCAGGTGTCTGTCTTTCTCTCCCCCTCTCTGTCTTCCCGTCCTCTCTCCATTTCTCTCTGTCCTATCCAACAACAATGACACCAATAATAACAATAATAACTACAACAATAAAACAACAAGGACAACAAAAGGGAATAAATGAATAAATATATTTTTTTTAAAGTCTCAATAATAAAAAAAAGCAGATCCGGCCAGCAGAGTCATGTACACAAAGGCATTCAGAGCAGTGCTATGAATTCTACTCTGAAGAGCAAAGGGAAGCTTCCCTTAAGGTCAGATCAGCCTACAGATCCTGCAGGATGAAGAGAGACCCTCTCCACTAACAAGATACAGATGGTACCAACAAAGCAAACTGTGCAGCAGATGCTAACTCATGGAGCTACTTGGGGAGAAAATACTAACTGTTGAGCATTCCTGTGACTCAAGATTCACATGGGGAAATGTTAGAAAATGGACCTGGATCAGGCCTAAAGGGATGCAGAGGTTACATAGGCTCCTGTGCTGAATATGCGCCCCAGATCAAATCGATGGGGTTTACAGTTAATATTTATATACTTTTCCCCATATTTGGAGCCACTCTCTTCCCAGATCCAGCTTTCTAGTTCTTTTTCCAACTATGACAACATCTCCCCAGTCAATAACTTGGGTCCACCTGCATATTAGATGTCAGACTCAGGCAAAAACTATTAGTCATGGGCCTCGTTGGAATATACCTAAAACAGACCTACTAGCTTTTTCCAAAACGGAGACCCCAGATCTTCATCTGCAATATCCTTGCCTTTAGGTTCATGATCAGTCAACAATTTGTTCTGCTTTATATCTTAACTATGTTTCGGCCTCCAGGTTCCAGATGCTATCATGATGCCAACCGGACTTCCCTGTGCAGATGACCCTACCAATGTGTCCTGGAGCCCCACATGCCCAGATCCCTGACCCACTAGGGAAAGAGAGAGACAGGCTAAGAATATGGATCGACCTGCCTACATCCATGTTCAGCAGAGAAACAATTATACAAGCCAGACCTTCCACCTTCTGTACCCCATAATGATTGTGGGCCCATACTCCCAAAAGGATACAGAATAGAATATCTTCCAATGGAGGGGGTAGAATATGAAACTCTGGAGGTAGGAACTGTAAGGAATTATACCCCTCTTCATCTACAATCTTGTTGATATTTCCATTTTATAAAAAATAATTTTTAAAAAAGAAAATGAGAGGTTCTTCAGGTTGAATGTAGATAAACCAGATGAAAAACAAATTGTTAGGAAAGAATAAAGTGTGTGTGTGTGTATAAAAGTATTTTTTCTTAATATCCCCCCTTTTTTTCAATTTCATTAGGGGCTTACATCAAGAGCCTCTTTACTCCCTTCTGACATCTCCTTCCCTAGAATCTTCTGTTTTGATGAAGTATATCCCACCCAGTTCAGACATATGAATGCATAAAACTAAAAAGTATGTATTTTTTGGGACTTACGATGTATATAGCAGCTGAAACACAAAGATTAGTGGGGAGTTAAGGAGAATTAAGTCATTTCAGTTTTTCTATGATATACACAAATCAGTATGTAAGATAGAATGAGTGGAATGATATATACATCAAAATATCAAAGAGCTACTATAGTCAATAAGGGGATTAAAATGAAAGTTTAAAATATGTAAATAAAGAAGAAAAAGCATATAAAAGAACAAAACAGAGAGGAGACAAATAGAAAATTATACATCTACAGGCACAACTTAAAATTAAAATACTAAATTACATTAATTCAAACGTAGTTATCATAATAGAAAGCAGGACCCAGCTACATGAAATTTATCCCTAGTCTAAATTGAAAGAAAGGACAGTTTGGTTGAAGTAAATAAAACTAAAATCTATGCCACCTGTATAGCAATAAAAGACAAAAATCTATGGTATTATTGTTAGTTAAAATGTATTTCAACAGAAGATATAGAGATTTTTCATAGTAATCAGCAATGCCATTATTAATTTACATGAATTAGGAATTGTTCATATACCTAATTCAATTCACTAGTAATTAGTAGTAAGTAGATAGGTATTGAAGCCTATAGTTTTAAACTTTATGAAGTAATAGTTGAAAGAATTTAAGAAAAAATAACCACTGTGGTTATCACCATTCATGAGGCTTCCCCACAGACTGGGAACAGAGGCTTGAACATGGGTCTTTGTACACTGTAATGTGTGCATTCAACTGGGTGCACCACCGCATGGCCCCTAGAATGATTTTTTTAATTAGCTATAATTACTTTTCATTACTATCTTTGCTAAGACTGCTATAGCAAACTCTATAGACCAAATGACTTAAACAATAGAAAACTCTGTTTCTCCCAGTTGTGGGCACTGCAAGGCTGAGATCAGGGTACCAGCATGACTAGTTTCTGGTGAAATTCCTCTCTCTGGCTTAAGGATGGCCACCTTCTTGTTGCATCTTCAGGTGGTGGAAAAAGAGGTCAGGAAAAATGAGTCTCCAAATTCTTCTTAGGAAGATGCCATGGGGCTCTACCCTCATCTAGACCTAGCTACCTTCCAAAGGTCCCATGTTCAAATAACACCATGCTGGAGACAAGTACTTCAGCACATGAATTTGAGGAGATCATAAGCATTCAGTCCACTGAAATTATCATCACAAAACAATGCTATATGAGATAATATGGGATCAACAAAACAGCTTAACTGCATAATGTGCTTGGTTTGTCATTCATGTGACCCAGGTTCAAATATAACCCTCAACTATATTGGAGGAGGCTTTAAGGTTGCTTGCTCTCTCTCCCTCTCTTTCCCTCTTTCTCTCCCTCTATTTCCATATCTATCTCTCTCTCTCCTTTCTCCTCTCTCTCCTCTTTCTCTCTCTCTCCCTCTCTCCCTCTCTTTCTCTTTCCATGGAAAAAAGTCTCTAGACACTGAAATCCCACAGGTGACAAAAAAAAAAAAAAAAGGAAAGGAAAAAAATATGGTTGACAGTTAATTGTATGGGTTGTGTGGGAAATATAATTGATTGTATATCAACTATGTTTGATTGTATGTGTTGTGTGCAATCCTGCAATCTCACAGTCTTGTAAACCATTATTAAATCACTGCAAAAAAAATAAGGGGGAAAGAATGAATCCAGCCACACTCGCAATCTAGAATGCACACCCGGCAGCATCTCTTCCACCACTGACTAGAAATATCTAGGCTCCTCTTCTGTGCTTCCAGTGAACCTGTTTCCCTCTCACACCACATTTAGTTGATCCATCTGCTTATGTTATAGTCCCTCACACCAGATTATACATTTCTTAAGCACAGAAATTGTACTGGACTCTGTCCTCGGTATTATCTGCCAGAGAGTATGTATTTTAAAACTATTTCAGTGAACCCACACTTCCTCAAGCCCCTGCAGCTGGTTTTCACTTCACTTGAAAGAGACTTCCTGTTTCCCTATTCCACATTAAGAGATTTTATCACTGTAATATGCTCTGGTCCTAAGCATATGATGTCATATTTCCAAAGTTGTTACTCAAACTATGGTTGATAAGTATGGTGTCTGTGTACCACTTATATTTCTGGGCCAGTCACATCTGAGAATACAGTTTCTTTGTATTTGCCTTGAAATTGATGACAAATGAATTTTGCAAGTCCATCTAGGAAATTACCTCAGAGCCCAAATCGTTTCCTAGAGTCATTTAATTCTTCAATGTATGGAGAAGGTGTAGGTGTTTTTTTCTTGTTTAACCCTCTGAATCACTGGTAAAACCTTCTCACCCATATAAATGAGTGGGAGATGATGTCACACTAGAGTAATAGTTCTCCTTGCTATATACCCTCTTTCTTAGTTAATGACTGGCTTATATTTTTCTCACCTTGGTTCCTTCTCTGAGGGTAACATATCAAACCACAGAGACTTTCTACCACTTTATATGTATGGTCATGGAACTGCAGAAAGAAGGCATCTCATAAAATGACAGAGCAGTGCTTTTTTGTACTCTCAACAACAAAAAAATAAGTCTGATTGGAGGGGTACTGGTTTGTAGTACAGTTGTTGGCACATGGGTATAATTTCTCAGCTCCATGACAGGTGTTTGCAAAACATTCTCACCTTCAGCTTAGGTCCCTTCCTGCCACCTTGCACCAGGACCTAATATCTGGGTTGCTTCTAAATTTGGGCATTCCAGAAGCACCAAGTGGAAGCTGCATTGCCTCTATGTGATCTAGTATAAAAACCACAGCAAGTCACTTCTAGTCTCACAAGTCTACCTAGATGTAGGAGGAGGAAACTACACCTTCCATAATTAGTCATGAATACCAAGGGTAGAATGTAGGGAGAGCATGCAGGCTAGAGGTAACATGCCAATATTTGGAAAATATAATCTACAGAAACACAGAGATTAGTTAACCCCCTATAGATGAAGCTAGTCACCTGACAGCTTGATATAGAGCTTGTTAAGAAATACCAGATTAGTAAATAGGCATCATGATTAGTCTCAACCAATTTTCAAAATAAAAAAGAAAAGTGTTTTTAATCATGAACCTAAAGGCTGAAATAGTTCAGATAAAGAGTTGAAGGTCTCCATTTTGTATTTAGTAGTCCTATTTTAGTTATTTCCAGGTGCTAACATGATGCCAACTGGACTTCCTGGGCAGACGACTCCACCAATGTGTCCTGGAGCCCCACTTCCCCAGAGCTCCACCCCACTAGGGAAAGAGAGAGGCAGGCTAGGACTATGGATCGACCTGTCAACTCTCTGCTTTCATCCCAGTGAAAGGTGAAATCCTGTTCCCCTTTCCACTTCTGAATTTTCCCCTAAATATCCTCTTTTGCTAAAGCATGGCAAATGGAAGAGTGCTGTGACTGATTTGCTAACATACAAAAAAAGGAAGACACCATGGTTGATTTTTTAGTTACTTTTCCATAGAATCTCAGGAGACTCCATACATTCTACTATAAATTCTCTTATATAGAATTCCCTTCTTTATAGATAAAAGTGTAAATGTACATAAATTTACAGCTAAGGGAGAGACTCAGTGGTAGAACACAGTCTGTGTGCACGTCTGTGATCTTACTTTGGATCCTTGGCACAGCATGCACCAAAGTGGGGCTCTGATCTCCTGATAGTCAACAAATAAATAAGGGAATAAATATATAAGAATATATGTAATCAATTTACACAGACAGTATTTTTATTTATATATGAATTTTAATATGTACCTTTACATCCATAATATTTACATTCATATTCATAATATATATAGGAAACATAAGTATCTGTATTTATAATTTATTCACTCTATTTATTTAAAAGACTTTATAATGTTTATATTTACTAGCATCTTCAGTATGTATACATAGAAAGTTGATATTCATATAAATACTAATGTGTATATGTAAAATACGTATATAATGTGAAAATACAAGCCAATAGATTAACATTTTATCTTTATTTACTTATTTGGTCTTTCTTAAAGATCTCATTATTAGTTAAAAAACTATAACTTACACAGAAAATTTTGCCAGACAAAAATTTAATTATCGGAGCCAGGTGGTGGGTGGGGCATCTGGTTAAGCACACACATTACAGTGCACAAGGACCTGGGTTCAAGCTCCTGGTCCCCACCTGCAGTGGGAAAGCTTCATGAGTGGTGAAGCAGGGCTGCATGTATCTCTCTTTCTCTCTCCCTCTCTGTCTCCCCCCTCCTTTCTCAATTTCTCTCTGTCTCTGTCAAATAATAAATAAATAAAAATATTTTAAAGAATCTAACTATGAAAAGCACTAAAAATGGTTGACATGAACAAAGCCCCCATTTGACATGAACAAAGGGGTGACAAAGCATAACTAGAATAAAAAGCTAAAGAGATAAACAAAAATGTTACTTATGCTCATGTGCATACATCAACTATTTTTTACTCTCCAGTAAGAAGATCCAGTCAAACATAAAAATCTCTTGAAGCAGATTCACAGCACACACTCATTTTTTTCAACGCATGTTTCTTATAGCCAATGGCCTCAAAGAAATTGGAGCTCTTACTCTTCTATGAAATGCACAAATACCCTCCTGCTTCTTGTCTCTCATCCTGGCCCCGCCTCCTCCTAGCCTGCTCTGCGCACTAACCACTGAGCAATGCTCATTAGCCACCTGCAGGTGCACTGACTTAGGCACATTAGGTTTTAACCAGAATTTTTCACAGGAGTAAAATTATATTCTCCCACACACCAAAAAGGAGGTCTGCTCAAAATCTTTTAAAGACCGAGTGCTTAATTTATATGAGATGGTGTCTAGACATTTATTTTCTGGAAATATTTAACTTGGATAAGACATGTGGCCCCCAAGATGAATGCAGGATTGAAATATTTCACTTGAAAATTTGTGCAAGGAAATGTCTGGTTGAGTGCAATGAGGTTAAACGTCGAAATATTTTCCTTGAATGGAAAGGTCATCTCATTGGCTATGTGCTAGCAGGATACTAAGTCTAAACACTCCTGGAATTATATTGTAAATATATACAGTGCATTTACACAATGTTTTGTTTTGTTATCCATACATTTCTGTAGCTATACTGCATTTACATAAATCCACAGATGAATACCACAAATTTATATCACAGCAACTATTAGTTACTGAAGCGGGGGGTGGGTGGGGGGAAATACTAGAGATAGAACTGGCGGAGATTATATACAATGGGAGCTTTATTTAGGCTTGAGTTGTAAGCTTTTGCCACAGTATTCTAGACTGTGGGAGGCACAGATTTTTCCATAAAAGACCAAATAGTAAACATTTTAAGCTTTTCCAGTTATACAGTGTCACAACTTCTCAATTCTGTCAGTAGAGATAGTAAGAAAGAAGCCAAAAGCAGTACAAACATGAGTGGCCACAGGTGTGTTCTAATAAACTTTGTTTACATAAACAGATAGTTGCCAACTCCTGTCCTGAACCAGTAGCTTTTGAATTGTTTTAAATATGACTCATATTAGGAGATGGATTTTTTGCTACCACCCAAAACAAACAGGTATGTGTGAGTATATTCACAAGGCAAGGCTTACCCCTATAATGAGCATATAGTGACATTTTATATGTTATCCAATTTGATTCTAAATTACTTTCTAAATGCCAAGGTCACGATAAAATGATTTCAAGACCCACTAATAGGCCGTGTCCCTCAGTTAGCAAAACACTATGAGGTTAGCTCTATGCTTGTATTTAAAGCTAATAGTGCACAAATAGCAAGAATCAGGCAGAAACATTGTCTTTCTATTCACGAATGAGAATGCTTGCCTTTAGTCTGAAACCTCTGTTGCCTGGCTGAGTTTTCACATCTTTGGAATCTGACAACACCATGGTCCAATAGCCAAAGGGAATGAGTATTAACAATCTCATGTCCTGGAGTGAGAGCTAAAAGAAAGGAAGAGAGATACTTTATATTTTGCAGAGCAGGATAGGGAAATGGAATCTTTCTCTTCAAAGTGAACCTATAAAAACTAGCACAGTGGATCCCCAATGGCAAGAAAATTAAAGGCAAAATTTTCCTGATGCTATAGGCAAAGTAGAAGAGTAAGATTCATATGCCTCAGTCAAGCTGTGTCCCTTTAACTAGATGTGCTGCTCATGTAGTTGATGGAAGGTCTCTCTTTTCTGAGTTCCACTGTCTTATCTTGCTACTTGATCACCTTATGTGAACTGCCATTACCTCTGAGCCTCAGCTTTTTCAACTATAAAGTGATATTAGCTAACTAAGAGAATTGTGGTCCCCACCTGCAGGGGGAAAGCTTCACAGTTGGGCGAAGCAGGGCTGCAGGTTTCTCTCTGTGTCTCTCCCTCTCTATCTCCCCCTTCCTCTCAATTTCTGGCTATCTCTATCCAATAAATAAAGATACTGAAAGAAAAAGATAAAAGAAAAGTATGCAGATTTAAAGAAAAATGTAACTCTGCATTACAGGCCAGTAGGCTAGAGACTCTGGGAAAAGTTTGTGGAGCAATTCATAGGTCAGAAATGTCATCTGCTGAAGAATTTCTTCTTATTCAGGACAGATAAGTTTTTTTGTTCTATCCAGTCCTGATTGGATGAAACCAATCCATATTCTGAAAAGCCATGTACTTTACTCTAATCCTATTAACTTGAACACTAATTCAAAGATATTCTCCCAGAGTCCTTAGCAAATAAAAAAATGGAGCTACCTTATGATCTAGCAGCACCACTTCTAGGCATATATCCAAAGAAAACAAAAACACCAATACAAAGATATAAATGCACCCCTATGTTCACAGCTGCATTATTCACAACAGCCCAAATTGTGAAATCAGTGTAATATCTATCAACAGATGACTGGACAAAAAATTATGGGATGTGTATTCAAAGGAATATAAAATTATCTCTTAAAAGATAATATTTTTATCACTAAAAAGAATAGAACTGGAAATGTATTTGCTAATTAAATAAAAGGTGGAAGACAACTATTGGAATGGCTTCATTCATATGTGGACTGTAGTTAACTACAACAAAAAAAGAAAGAGAGGGAAAAAGAAAGGAAGGAAGGAAGGAAGGAAGGAAGGAAGGAAGGAAGAAGAGAAAGAAAGGAAAAGAAAAAACAGTAACCAACTGTCTATTAGACTTTATGAGAACTATAGAGGATATCAGCATGAAGAGGTTGGCTCACAGGAACATTGGTTGTGAGTGTGACAAGTTATGTACACATATGAATAGGAAACCACACTCTTGAAATCTTATAGTTTTGAAAAACAATGATAAATCACTAATAAAAATATTTTAAATAAACCTGGAGTGTTTGACATCTTATGGTAAATACATAAAACCTACAAATACAAACTGAATAGAATAAAATATGCACATGCATAAAAGAAAAAAAGGACTGAGGAGATGGCATAATGGTTATGTCAAAGACCTTCATGCCTGAAGCTATGAGATGCCAGGTTCAATCCCCACCACCACAAGCCAGAGTTAGTGCTCTAATATTAAATAAATAATTTATGCTAAGTTCCAGTTTCAAACTCTTCCAAAAGTGGAAGTTTAAACCAAGTGATGTGGGATTTCCTCATCACTTTGAGTGAGGTAATCTGCAGGAGAAGACCCACCTCTTACCCCTAGAGAAGTTCTGTTCCTTTGCCTGGAGTGATCATTTTCTTTTGCTAATGACTTTGTCTAACATTTTTCTGACTATAAAAACTTTTCATTTTGAATAACTTTTGCAGCACCTTTCTTAGATGGAATGCAACTCAGTCAATAATTTACCAATCATATCTTTAAACGTAGCTTGCTTGCATGTATGTTGTTTTGCAGTCCCCATGGCAACAGTAACTGCTGTTTATAGAGTAACTGTCAAGAGTTTAACACAGAAGTTGCCTCACTAGTCCTTTATACACATTTATTCCTTCCAGTGTCATCCTGAAAAAGGCAACAGTGGCCTAAGCTCAGAGATACCACAGGTAAGGACTGAGATCTCACAGCTATTCCATGTCAAAACTGGGAATTGGTCTAGAACAGATGTCCCTAGAATCCCATTCCTGCCCTAAGCACACACTGCCTTTGGTCAGAATGTGTATTTGGCCACCAAAGGCAAATTCCAGCTCTGCCTTTACATGATCTTGAATAAATCATTCCCTGTCTCTGAGTCTTTAGCCTTTTCTCAAAACCTCACACTGCCTCTCCTGATTCTCTTCCTTTTCTCCTTCCCCATAGTTACCCCTACCCCTTCCTAATAAAAATCAGTCTCTTCTTCACCTGAAGAGAAACTTCCATGAACCCAATCAGCACCATAAAAGGCAGGTGCAGGAAGGGGAAAATGGAAACCTGTGGGATGGACTATCTCCTCTTCCACTGCTGCCATCAAAGCTTTAATGTGAAGCACATGGACCAATTTGGAGATCAAAGCACTGGGTTGGATAGTAGTTCACTCGCTTTATAAAATACCTCATATACACAGAAAAGTTCAAAGACTAATAGAACAAACTGATCCCACTGCCTGAATCTCACAATGTTAACAGTTTGTCACGCTTGTTTCAGATGTTTCATTTTTATTTAAAGCATGTAGCTGAAAATTCAGTAGAAGTCCCCTTTGCTGACTTCTCTGACCTCAACCCCAAAGTCATTGTTATAAAGTAGTGGCAAGGATTCTTCCTGACAAGATATTGAGGTACATAAAAAGGATTCATTGTGAACATGCTGGATGGGCATGCATGTTTTTAAAACATCATAAACAATATCAGCTTATTGGTCTTTCTACAATTTTGCTCTTTATATTTAACAAAACATATCTGTGATTTATCCGAGTCACTAGATGTACATCTAATTCATTCCTGCAGCTGCTGCTTCATATTTCATCTGCAAATGACCAGATTATATAGTGCCCTATTAACATACTTTCAGTTTCTTTTCCGTAGTTCACTATTATGTATTATTGTGTGAGTAGAAGTACCAGTTAATATCTGTGGGTGGTTAATTTAATTCTTCAATGACTGAATAGTAATAACTTTGAACTACTGAGCATTCCATATATGGTAAACAGATACAGATACCCTCTATTGTATGTAATCCCTCTTTCACTGATAATATTAAATAATTTGATAGTTATACAGCTTATAAATAGTAGCAGTAAACTAACCATACTAGTCCAGCTTGTTTTTTTTTTTTCATGAAATTTACTCAGATATCCAAAATAATTTGCTGGATGTTTGCTATATGCTTATTATTTTCTCAATTACACTTGTCAACAAGGTAAGTAGAAGTCTTTCCTTTAAATATTTTATACTCCAATAAAAGTCCAAAACAGAAAGCAAGCTGGCAAAAACATTATGATACGTTAAGAAACAGAAACAAAGAATATAGTAATGATCTTGAAGTTTTTTTTAAGAAAGTGAGCAAAACAGACTTCTTCAAGGAGATGACATTTAAGCCAAAATAAAACAGATTAGAAATAGTAAAATAGGGGCCAGGCAGTGACACAACTGGTAAAACATACAAGTTACCACATGTGAGAACTCGCTTCATACGTGTTGCAGCCTCGCTTGCCCTACAACTCTCTGTCTCTGTCATAATAAAGGACAAGATGGCTGCCAGGGGTTCTAAATCTGTCATGCAAGCACAGAGTCCCAGCAATGGCAAAAATGAAGAGGAAAAAAAAAGAAGAGAGGAGAGGAAGAAAGGAGAGGAGAGGAAGAAAGGAGAGGAGAGGAGAGGAGAGGAGAGGAGAGGAGAGGAGAGGAGAGGAGAGGAGAGGAGAGGAGAGGAGAGGAGAGGAGAGGAGAGGAGAGGAGAGGAGAGGAGAGGAGAGGAGAGGGGAGGGGAGGGGAGGGGGGAGGGGAGGGGAGGGGAGGGGGGAGGGGAGGGGAGAGGAGAGGAGGGGAGGGGAGGGGAGGGGAGGGGAGAGGAGAGGAGAGAAATAGAGGGCTTGATCATGGTGTGCCTGATTGAGTACACACACTAGAGTGTGCAAGGACCAGGGTTCAAGCCTAGAATCCTCACCTGCAGAGAGAATTTTCACAAGTGGTTAAACAGTGTTTGCATGTATCTATTTGTGTGACTTCCCCTTCCCTCTCAATTTCTCCCTGTCCCTATCCAAAATAAATAAATAATTGAAACAGTAAGAAATAACCAATTGGCCATTGCAAACAGAAGCAAAAAATAGCCAGGTCCAGTTTAAATCTGTACTATCAACACTATTAAAGCTATTTTTTTAATTTTATATTCCCTAGTTGTTACTCCTGCTCATTCCTCCTAGCCTAACACATGGCAAGAAAAAAAAATTATGCGAACTCCCAGCAGCTGGGAAAGCCATTGGTTTATCCATATCACCCCCAGCTGGGCAGCAGTCATCTGGACATCTTCCAGTGCAGGCTGCCTTCCTGCTACCAACTTCCCTTCCAGATCACTGTTCCATCTCCCAGGGCCTCTGCATGTGAACTCAGCCAGTTAGGTCTACTGTTGTTTCCCAGATAGAAACATTTTTACCATAACATTACCTATACCATCAACAGGGTGGACATTTATAGACTGGCCTGTATGTGCATGTGCTGAGAACCCCGGAGGACTGATTCAAGCCTGGAAAGATGCCAGGTTTTCATTAAACCCCTTGTAAACCCGCACTGCAGTTCTAAAGAGCCACATCTGCCGAGGAAACCATCTGTGATTTGTATCCTTGTGCTCCAACAAAACGGCCAGCAGTGTGAAAAAAACTCTCTGCAGTGAACTGGGAAAGTAACATTAGTAATCACTTCTGCAGGCTCCACAATGACATAATGGGCATTGGCTTAAGTCCTGAAACTATGGTTGTGGCTCCAGCCAACTATCTAGGTGAATCCAAGTTGTCCTAAAAATATATATATAGGTCATCACCCCTGACCAGCTCCCCATGTAAGAGAACATAATGAATTTGCCCTTCGAAATCCAGAGAAGAAAAAGTAACATTTAATGAATGTCTGCTAATTCTCAAACCCTTTACAACAAGAACAAGCTTTAAAAATCAGGCATTATTGGGGGGCAGGAGACAAATTACCTGAGAAAGTTAACACTTTACCATGTGCATGGACCCAGGTTCAAGTCCCCAACACCACATGGGAACATCATGTAAAAGGGAAGCTTTATGGTGGTGACGTGGTGTTATGGTATTTCTTCCTATCTCTATGGCTCTTTCTTTCACCTTCCCTGATAGTTATCTGATATTGATATAATAAAAAGTTCAACAAGAGTGCTGGAATCAATTACAACCAAAATACCCTGACAATCACCAAAGAAAGCAGGTACTAGTGCATTCCTTTTACAGATGAAGTCATATATTAAACAGGTTACCCAATATTAATAGATATGGACCCTAGGTCAGACCAATGGTGTTAATAGTTAGTGGTATTTATTCGCTTCCTCATATTTTGGAGCTACTCTCTGCCCTAATCCAGCTTTCTATTAATATTCTCAACTCTGACATCATATTCCAAGACAATGTTTTTAGTCCACCTACATGTTAGCTATCAGGCTTAGGCAAGAATTAATAGTCATGGAACATACTAAAATTAGACTTCTTAGCTTCTTTCCACATGAAGACCCGTAGTTTCATTTGTTCTATTCCTATCTTTGCATTCTTTTTTACTGAACAATTTGCTTTAGCCACCAAGTTGCACCACCTTTCAGCCACCAAGTTGCAGATGCTACCATGATACCACCCTGGCCTCCCCAGGCTGACAACCTCACCAAAATGTCCTGGAACACCACCTCTCCAGAGCCCTCACAATAGAGAAAGAATAGAAATAGGCTGGGGGTATGGATAGACCTGCCAACATCCATGTTCAGCAGAGAAGCAACTACAAAAGCCAGACCTTCCACCTTCTGCACTCCATAAAGAATTTTGGTCCATACTCCCAGAGCAATAAAGAATAGGGAACCTTCCAAAAGAGGGGATGGGACATGAAAATCTAGTGGTGGGAACTGTGTGGAATTGTACCCCTATTATCGTACAATCTTGTTACTCATTATTAAGTCACCAGTAAAAAAATTAAAAAAAAAAAAAACAGCTAACCTAAAGGCACACAGATAAGTCACATGGTGGGCCAGGTAGTGGTGCACTCGGTTGAGCTCACAATGTTACAGATAAGTCACATGGAAACAAACAAATAAACAAAAAGGGGCCGGGTGGTGGCACACCTGGTTGAGTGCACATGTTACAGTGGGTAAGGATCTGGGTTCAAGCCGCTGGTCCCCACCTGCAGGGGGGAAGCTTTGCAAGTGGTGAAGCAGTGCTGTAGGTGTCTCTCTGTGTCTCTCCCTCTCTACCTTCCCCTTACCTCTAGATTGCTGGCTGTCTCTATTCAATGAATAAAGACAATTAAAAAAAGTTTTTTAAAAAAGAAAGGAAACAAACACATAAGTCTCACATAGCTGAAAATCAAACCTGTTTTTCTCAAGAACTTCATTGTCTGAGCATTCCATTGCCCCTAACTGATATGCAAAATGGCACACAAACCAAATGCTTATGTTAGTTTTCATTTTTCATAGGAAAATCAGTTGGTTTCATTTAAAATTAAAGGAGGAAAGGTATGAATATAGTTCACCTATACTAGCCTGACTCTAAGTAAAACAAGTAAAAATAATAAGACTATACATGGATTACTTAACTCTGAGATAACTGCTATGAGCCAGATGTACTGAAAGGAGCCATCCTTTCCTGTATCTCTCTTTCACCTCCCTAAAGCCCTAATCACCTTGAAGATAGAGAAAAGAACAAGAAAAAGAAATAGAGAGCTTGTTTATAATGTTTCAGTACACATCCCAAAATAGAACATTGCAACCTGTGCCCTTCTCACAAAGAACATCATTTCAAAGCTTTCTTTTCAAAACCTGACTGCTTTTTTTGCTATGGACTTTTAGTGGGCTCGTGCAGTCATGAAGCGTAAGTTCCTTTCCTTCTGAAACTATAAGTATGCAGTTATCTTGGGTTTTCTCTCAGACTATACAGGACAAAGGGGCAGAATCTTGAAAGGAGTTTTAAGGAAACAACAACTTTCCTCAATAGACTTGTGGACTGAGACACAGAGGGTAGAAGAAAGAACTTTAAGACTAAACAGACTAAGATTTGGCACTTAATCATTAGGCATCTCTGGGCATCCTTATGTGGAAAATGGAACTAAAGATAACTGCCAAATAGAGTGACTGAAGGATCAAGGAGAAAAAGCAGCAAGACATAAGCACATGTTAGATTTCATTGAGAGTCCATTTGCTTTCCTGAATTTCCACATTTGTCTCCTATTTGGCTAATGTTTCAAAGGAAGACTCAAAATAAAGTTTTTTAAAAAGTCAGAAAGGTTGGCAGTGTTCTTTTCAGAAGGATGAACTTTGGCTACTTTAGATACCTGGTGAATCATACGGGAGTTTTAACTCTCAGCAGCTTTTCTTCTTCCTTCATATAAACACCTAGAAATAATATCCTGATGTACACCTGGACAAAGAGAATTGAATCATGCTTCAATTACTTAGTGAAACTCATGCTTCTTCCATCAACTGTCAGGTTGGCCAAAATTTTTACCTTCTTTTAGACGTGAGGAGAGGGAAAGGGTGTTAGTAATAAAGGAAAACCACTGGTGTGAGAGAATCTTAAAATGACTAAGACTCATGAAATATAGTCATCATGTGTAGATCCACAGTGTAACCTCTACCAAAAAAACTCAGTAGAATTCCTGGCACTATCTCTTGAGCAAATTGTTCAGTGCCTCTGAACTTGAGTTTCCTGAGCTCTGAAATGGAGACTGGAGATGATAATAACTAGCTTGCAGGATGTTTAAGGGGATTACAATTAAATCCATATAGCTACTAGGCTCAGTGCCTTATAGAGAGCAGGGGCTTTATAAATGGCTATTTGATTGCTTACAAAACACTCTTTTGATACCCTCAACAACCCTGTAAGGTAAGAATCCCTGATCCAATTTTTTGTTTGTTTGTTTTAGATGAGAAAATGGAGATCCAGAAAAATAACACATGCTCACAATCCAACAGACCTGGCTTGTACTGAGAGAATCTACACAGAGATTCATTGGGCTGCAAAGCCTCTTTTCCTTCCAGCTCACACACACTGCTGCCATGTCTGCTCCTGAGGATGCAGAGGGGAAGGAGATTTTAAATGCCTTTCGTCTCCATGCTTCCTCTTCTCTAGCTCATTTGTTCCATCTCTACCATCCTGGCTAAGGACTCCACTGTGCTGCCAACCTCCTCCTACCCTCACAGCAAGTGCCAACAGAGGCTCCCATGAGGCCAAAACTGGCATTTGGTAAACTGCATCCCCCACCACTACCCACTATGTGTCTTTGAAGTCATTTTGTCATCTGACTGGTCCCTAGTGCAAATCCCAGACTCCTCTCCTACCTGGAGCCATGCGGTCCCTGTGGAGCAGTGCAGACAAGCCCCGATAGTGCAGATAGACTGAGATCTGTCTGCCTTCTTTTCCACTGTGCTTTATTCCTAGCCAACCTAAAATTGCTAAGACCTACTCAGTGCCAGATGTTAGGCTTGGCTCTGATGAGAGAGAAATGAGTAAAGTGTAGGCTCTGCCTTCAAAGAACCAGTGAAATATGACAGAATGGACTCTGGCTCTGTTTCATAAATAACTGCTAGGCATCTACCGTACACCAGGCCCTGGGCTGAGCACTAGGGACTACTGTGATAAATAAGATGTCAGATCCCAGAAGGCACTTAGGGCATCCTAATTTGCATTCTAATTAGCATAATAGCAGCAACCCACACCCATCCATCACCTATTATGACTTTCACATTATACTTCTCATACATTTTGTTCAGTTCTCACAATGAGCCTAACTTTTGGTGGAAAAATAATTAGTTTTATGTTAAAAAATAGTTTTATTTATTTTTAGGGGAAATTCCCGTTGTGTCTTTGTTGGCATTACTGTAAAATAGGGGTGGGGGAGGGATGCCAGGGCAGCTGCACATCTCTCTAAACCTCCCTGTACCCACCCACCCTGGGAGCCTTGATATCCTCACGCTATCAGACTGGCACATTCCTCATTCAGAGTGGCCCTTTATCTTCTTCCTCTGGTAACCACAGGATTTTTCACAGTCTAAGTGTTCTTGTTGCTGTGTGAAACCACCATTTTTGAGACAGATGCAGAGAACCTCCTCCATTCCAAACTCAGTCGGGACACTGAGGATTCTAGACTTCAGGTCTGGCTTTTTGGTTTTTGGGTTTTGGGTTTTTTGGGTTTTTTTTTTTTTGTCTCTAAAGCTTCCTGGTTTCTTGGCAGGGTGGTGGCTGATCCGTTGTTCTTATTATTACCTCATATTGAAAGGCTGTGCATAGATTTTTCCAAAGCTTAGTGCCTCCATTATCTCATCGGGGCTTCAACATCCCTGCCCCCAAATCATACTGAACTTTTTGTTAGGCCCAGAGAGAGTCACAAGTCCAGGGCTGCTGACCAGAGCCAAACTCCACAATGTCATTTAAACCTCACAACACCCCAAAGAGGAGCTAACCTAATTCTCTCTCTTTGTTTTCCATTCGAAGAGACTCAGTCTCAGAGCATTTTGCAACTTTTCCCAAGGATAACAAACGAGTGGAGAGAAACCCTGCATTTGAACCTAAGGTCTACAGCAGCCAGGACCCCTGGCAGTCAGATCTGTCCTCAAAGCAAGCCAACACTTTCATCACAGAACTGAGACAGCCTGATCCACCTGGCACATGGAGAGGTAGGTGGGGGTGGGATGGGGAAATGACTTTGTCAGAACTCACCACAAGGTTGGATATTGGACTTTGGGAAATTTGTCAAACATGCAGCAGTTTCCAAAATTGTCAAGTATCCATGCTAATCTCAGTCAACTGCATGGCAGGGTCCTGCAAAAGTCTGCTGAGATAGGAAATGGGCAGGGCCTTTGTAAAGGTTCTGCTCTATAACGGAGTGTTAACTGAATAATTTTAAATGGGTCTGGAAGATGGTTCAGTGGTAGAACATGGGCCTTATACACACAAGTTGCTAGATTCACATAAAATGGTGGAACATTGCAGTGAAACACCTGGTTAAACACATATATTACAGTGTGCAACGACGCAGGTTCAAGTCTGTGGTCCCCACCTGCAGGGGGAAAGCTTCACAAGTGGTGAAGCAGGGCTGCAGGTGTCTCTGTCTCCCTCCCTCTCTATCCCTCCTTCCCTTCTCAATTTCCCTGTCTCTAAATAATAAATAAATAAATAATAAATGTGAAACAAAACAGATGGAATCAGAGGTGATTGCATTGAGTGAAATAAAAGGTGAATGACAACTACTACTGGATGTTTTTACTCATAGATGAAATACAAATAGCTAAAACAAATAAACTTGCAAAAATAATTTAAAGGTAACCAAACAGCCTGTTGTATAATGTGAGAACTAAGATGGCTAGGGGAGTTTGAGGGGCTGGGCATTGGTGAGCACAGAACTTTTGTGAAGGAAGTACATCATGTTTGCATATGAACATAATCCTGATAATTTTGTAAAATCTGATAATATTAAATCACTAATAAAGATAATAAAGTCTTTGAAAATGTAGTCAGAAACCCAGGAGACAAAAAGCAGACAGACTGCAATGCCTACATGAAGAGTGCTCTTCTAGAACCAGGAGCAGCAGCCCCTCCAAAAGGCCCAAGCCAAGCCCATCATCCAGAGAGCCAGACCCTTTCCCTGGTGATTAATCTGCCTTTGCCTCTTCAGCCAGGATCAAGGAGCAGACACAGGGGGAAGGGCTATCACAGAAACAGACGGGTCTGGTCACAGGTTGAAGGCGTCTATGCCAAGAGCCCACTTTGTTTTAATGAATGACACCAAACACTTAGGCCATAAACTCTTCAGATTGCAGTGTCTGGCAGTAATTACATGCCTCCCATTAATAAATCCTATTTCTGAGTGGTTTACTGCACCCTTTCCTTCAAACACTGCAGGCTGAAACCTGTCAGAGGAGGCCAGAGGCAGACTTGTAAAGAGAAGGTAAATAAAATGAAGCAGCTCCTAAGGCATGAAAGGACAACATTCCCAAGCAGTGCTCTGCATCCTGGTTCCAGGATTGAAGGGAAGTTTGCTAATCTTGCCCCACGTTCAATCAGTGGGTCACTGGCTTCCACAGTTATCACTCTCAGATTTCTCTTCAAGCCATCTTCACAGCCTTGATTCAGGATTACTCAGTCTCCCCTGAAATGAAATGGCAGTCCGACATCCCATTACTATTCGACCCAGCTTCCATATGTGGCCTTCCCAGTGAAAGCCCTTCAGGATCTGAATCCTGCTACATACTAAAATTCATTCCCCCAAACTACTTGCTATATTATACTCAGCCCCGTTGGTTCTGAAAGTTGTGGTCATTGCTCCAGCATCATCATTATCACCTCAGCTAAGAACTTTTCTTGTTTCTTATTTGTTTTTTAGATAGATACAAAGTGAAAGAGACCACAGCACCAACATTTCCTTCAGCGTAGTGGGTGGCTGGGCTCGATCTTGGATTGTGCACATGGCAAAACATCACACTATCTAGGTGAACTATTTCACCAGCCCACCTAAGAATTTCTGGGAAATGAAAAAAATCCCAGGTCCCACTCAGAGCTACTGATTCAGAAAATCTGAGGAGGGAGCCAGTGACATTTTTGTTTGCTTTTCTTTTTAAGCAAATCCTCCAGATGCTTTTGATGCATGCTACAGTTTAAAAAAAAACAGCTTGTTAATCAGCTTTTTCTTAAACTTTAATGTGGATGTAATCACCTGGGACTTTGGTTAAAATGTACATTCCAAAGCATTGGGCTATCAGAAAAATCATGATATATTTTTCTGTTTCTCTATGCAAAAATGCATAATGGCTTTTCCAACAACCCAGTAGTTGGTCTGGAGCTCCAAATTCTAGTGCAGGTGATGTCAATCTGCTGCCAAAGCACTGGACCAAGCAGCAAAGTTCTGGATAAGTGAACTCCTCAACAAATCTATTACTTCTACCTTTATGCTTTTGTGAGTGCTGTCCCTCTACCACTCCTTTTTATTTATTTTTCTTTCTACCTTACCAATTGAACTATTTTTTTTAATTTTTTATTTTTCCTTTTGCTGCCCTTGTTGTTTTTTAGTTGCTGTAGTTATTATTGTTGTTGTTATTGATGTCGTCGTTGTTGGCTAGGACAGAGAGAAATGGAGAGAGGAGGGGAAGACAGAGAGGGGGAGAGAAAGAGAGACACCTGCAGACCTGCTTCACCGCCTATGAAGAGACGACTCCTGCAGGTAGGGAGCCGGGGGCTCGGGATCCTTACGCTGGTCCTTGCGCTTTGTGCCACGTGCGCTTAACCCGCTGCGCCAATGCCTGGCCCCCACCAACTGAACTATTCTACTCATCTATCAAAAATCAACATAAGGAGTTCCAGCACTCAGAACATTTCTTTAACCATACCACAAGCCATGAGTGAAATTTCTCCTTTTCCTCTGCTCCCACATGACTCTTTACACTTGTGCCCATCACAAAATTGATCATAGATGTTGTCTGTCTGTGCTCTCCCATGTAGGAATTGTACTTCTTGCACATCTGTGACTACAGCACCAGCAGAGTGACTTGCACATAGCAGTAAGATGATAATGATGGAATGAATGAATCTTAGCACCCTGTCCTATGATAGAGTAGTCAACAATGTATTTGGGGAAACTGAACGGTTTGCTATTCTAGCCACCATGGAACCTATATTAGCTGTCAGGTTTCTTATAGAATAAATGATAGAAAATTCAGTTTTCTAAACTAAATCAAAAGCCCTGTCCCAGACAACAAAAACAAAATGGTCTCAGGCCAGGTGGCAATGCACCTGGTTAAGTGCACATGCTACAATGTGCAAGGACTTGGGTTCAAGCCCCCGGTCCCCACCAGCAGGGGAAAAGCTTCATGAGTAATGAAGCAGGGCTGCAGGTGACTTTCCATCTCTCTCCCTCTCTACCTCCCCCTTCCTCTGAATTCTCACTATCTCTATGCAATAAATAAATAAAGATAAGTTAAAAATTAAGATTTTTTTAAAAAATAAAATAATAAAAAAAAAAATGATGGTCTCACTGAACCAGGAAACCCAGAGAAAATTTTCAAGGAGAAAATATTCAAAAAAAAAAAAAAGTCCTAGGCATGGAGTCTCTCAGAGAGGAAGAATCTATATGCAAAAAAAAAAAAAAAATTACTAAGAAATTCCTTTATAATCACAAGTAAAAAAGAAAAAGAAAAAACTCCTTCATCAATGTCAATAAACTGCCCCTCCATAAGCACTTACCCAATGCTTACTATGTGACAAATATAGTAAATTCGTGGTCCTATGAGCTGGCAAGATAGCTCACATGGATAGAACACTTGCTTTGTCATGGGCATGACCCAGCTTAAGTCTGGCCCCCATCACACTGAAGGAATATTTGGGGCTGTGGTATCTTTCTTTCTGTCCCTTTATCTCTGTCTCTGTCTTTCTATCTGGAGTGAAGTTCTGGTGACAATAACAGGAATAAATAAGTACTGTAAGGTAAAACAGATGTGTCTCTGACTCCCAAGAGGTATATCTAGTTTGAAAAATAGATATAGAAATAACCAGGACAACATAGAGAGATAAAAGATTGTGTGATTCAGGCATCCTCAAACCACAGAGCAGGTGTTTGCATTGTTTCCAGAGGTCTAAGGACACATATCAAAGGCAAGATGATATTTAAGGATAAGTTATTTTTTCAGAAAGAAAACAGGGGGAAAGGGTACTTCAGGAGGTAAAAAAAAAAAAAAAAAAAAAAAAAACAGAGAAAGCAAAAGAACAGAGACTCAGAAGAAAACTGCCCATGGAGGAAACTCACTTATTCTGCTAAGGTAGCGGTGAGAGGGTTCGAGTGGGGATCATTGTTAGGATACTGAGTATAACCAGATGGGTCATTTAACAGACTGCTGTGAGGACCTACAGCATGTTTGCTGCTGAGACAGGCTCTAAGAACACAGACCATTGTAAAGAACAAAGAGGTTGTTTCTGTTCTCCTGAGTGTTGGTTAAGAGTGAAAAAGCACAGAGATAAATGAACAAAATATTTGCACATTTCATTAAGCATTGAGCAGGAAAAAAATAGTGATAGACGTACATTTAAATAAAAGGGTTAGAGAAAATTCTCTGGGAAGGTAAACTGAATCAGAGGGAAAGGAAATGAAGAGAGTAGAGAATCTGATGCAGAGAGAAAAGATTAGGCAAAGCCCCAGAGGTGGAAAGGAACATGGCAACCTCAGAGTGGATGGAATTACTAAGTGAATGTACAGTCACACACTCTGAATGAGGTATTGAAAGCATTCTGGGAGTCTTTGGGAGGAAAACTGTATGATCTAAGTGTTTACTTTTTCTTTTCTTTACTATTATTTATTTTATTGGTAAGTTAGTGGTTTACAATACAGTTGTTGACATATGGGTAAAATGTCTCATATCACCATGATAGGTGTCTTCAAAACACTCTCACACCCAACTTGGTTCCTCCTCCACCATCATACACGAGGACCCCCCAAATCAACCCCCCAACCTTCTTCCTGCTCTTTTTTCCCCCAGTCATTTGCTTTAGTGCAACACACCGAACCCAGTCCAAATTTGGCTTTGTGCTTTCCTTTTGTTCCTTGGTTGTTTTGTATTATTTTGTTTTGCTTTGCTTTCTATTGCTACCAGGACTATTACTGGGGTTCAATGCCAGCATTATATATCCATAGCTCCTGATAGCCATTTTCTCCCTTTCTTAGATTTAACAGGACAGAGAGATACTGAGAAGGGATGGAAGATAGAGAGGGAGAGAGAAAGATAGTCACCTGAAGTCTTGCTTCACCATTCATGGAGCTTTCCCCCTGCAGGTGAGGAGTGGGGGCTTGAATCCAGGTCCTCAAGAGTAGTGATGTGTGTGCTTAACTAAGTGGGCCACGGCCTGCCTGCCCTTTCTCTTTTTTTTAAGTTCCAGCTATGAGAGAGATCATCCTTTATTCTTCCTTCCCTTTATGGCTTATCTCGCTTAATGATTCTTTTTTTTTTTTTTTTCAGAAAGGTAACTCTACCTCCTTCATAGAAATAGATTGGGAGAAGACTGAGAGCAGACCCTCCCTTATCATCCTGATGAGGAAAAAAAAAAAAAAAAAAAAAGGCCAAAACGAATGTGATAGCAGCAACCTACAGAGAATATTTCTCTTAAGAAAACTCCATGAGATGCTTCCAAATAGGGACTTTCTGTACTCCAAGTGGATCTATATAGTAAATTCTCTTTCAGGAAGTATCCTTGAAAAGGCTGTCTTTTCCTTCTTATAACTTGCCTTTCATCTACCTAAATTCTGGTTGAGGGAAGCAGCCATTTGACTCAAAGTACAGAGAAGCCCAGTGCTGCCCATATTCCTGACCAACATATGTACTGGCGCTGGCAGAACCTCAGAAAGATTACACATATCTTCCACCTTTTGCTATTGGGCTGCCTATGGTGAACTGCCTAGCCTACTTTCATATCAGGTTGAAGTTATGAGAAACTGGGAACTAAAAAACACCAGGGGCATGGGTTCACAAAGAAAACAGCAAATTACACACCATAGACATGCACTGGTTTTCTTAAACAGTCTAGAATACCAGTCCTACAAGGCATGTGTCATAGTACTTAGCAGAAGTTCAGGACAGGTGATTTTACTGGGATTCTTCAGAACTTTCAACAAATCTTAGTGCTAGACCTAAAAAAAAAAAAAAAGAAAAGAAAAAAGATGCCCAGGGATAATTTAAGTAGTATAATTGAATTACCTTTTCAAAGGATGGAAAAACTAAAATCTGGAGAAGAAAAGGAAATTTATATACAGTCATAAAAGTCTTTTTAGCAAAGCTGCTAGTTCTCCGTGACTTCATACATGTTTCAGTGAATAGTTTTCTGAGCATTTACTGCAAGCTAGGCTCTAGTTCTCCATACCTTCCATATATGGGCCCCAGGTCAGATCGATGGGGTTTACAATTAATAGTATGTATATACTTTTCCCATATTTGGGAGCTACTTTCTGCCCTGATCCAGCTTTCTAGTCCTATTTTCAACTCTGACACAATCTCCCCAGACAATACCTTTAGCTCACCTGCATGTTAGCTGCTAGGATCACACAAAAAAATTATTGAAGTCCTTGATCTCTTGGAATATACCTGAAATAGACTTCCTAGCTTTTTCCAAAATGGAGACCTCCAAATCTCATCTGCTATATTCTTACCTTTGGGCTCCTGATTATTAAAAAAAATGTTCTGCTTTATATCATAATGTTCCTTCATTATGCTGCAGATGCTACCATGATGCCAATGTGAATTCCCTGGGCAGATGACCTCAGCAATGTATCTTAGAACACCACCTCTCCAGAGCATTCCTCCATTAGGGAAAGGTAGAAACAGGCTGGGAGTGTGAATTGACCTCCCAAGACCCATGTTCAGCAGAGAAGCAATTACACAAGCCAGACCTTGCACCTTCTGCACCCCATAATGATCCTGGGTCCATACTCCCAGAGGGATAAAGAATAGGAAATCTTCCAATGGAGGAGATGGGATATAGAACTCTGGTGGTGGAAATTGTATAGAATTGTACCCCTCTTATCCTATGGTCTTGTCAATCATTATTAAATCAATAATAAGAAAAATACTGTAACCATTACTCCTATGAAAAAAAAGTGAAATGTTTTAAAGAATTAAACATGAACTCATATGCCATTAAGAAATATAAAGTTTGGCTTGTTTAGAATCTTTTATTTTAGCTAGAGATAGTCAGAGACAGTGAGTGAAAGAGACCACAGCACCAAAGCTTCCTTCAATGCAGTCGGGGTCAGGCTTGAACCAGGATGGTGTGCATGGCAACGCAGCACACGACTCAAGTGAGCTATTTCATCAACTCTTGTTCAGAATCTTAAACTTCTGTTGGGGCCAGATGGTGGTGCAGCCCATAGAACACACACATTACAAGGCAGAAAGAGAAACCTTAGTCCCCACCTGAAGGGTAAAGCTTCATGAGTTGTAAAGCAGTGTTACAAGTATCTCCCCTTTTCTCTGTCTCTTTTTCTACTTATTTATCTATCTATATCTATCTGTCTCTTTATCTTTCATCCTTGATCAAAGAAAAATAAGTGGCCACCTGGAGCCCCTGAAATAACCCTGGTGACAGGGAAAAAAATCTTAAATGTCTTTGTGATTTCCAAGAATGCCTGAATGTCTGAGAGAAAAGGAATTGAGTCTTATTTGCTTCAACCTATCCAATGAAGGAACTGACCAGTTACTGCTGTTTATCAATAGATGATGGAATACATCATATAGTTGTCTGAGAATTGTTCAGAACTATAAAATGAGGCCAAGTGGTGTCTGGTGCATATAGATCCCAGCAGCTCTGCTTTCATGGTTGATATCTGAATGGAGTCTTCTGCGGGCAGTGAGTGTGTGGTGACAATATTTTTTCCCTTTGTTGGTCAATTGCCTTTTCAGGTGGTCTTTATTAAGTCATAAATCTTTCAGCCCTGACAGTCACTGTGACCCACTGCAGCTCAGGAAAAGAATCTTTCTTAATTACCAGACCTTTCTGGCTCCCTTGAGGAACCTGAGTACTACACCAGGTGGGGTTGATGGATGTGTTGTCTGGTTCTACCAGCAAGTGAATTGTCTTATTTCTCAGACCTGAGGGTCTAGCTAGCTTTCCCAAAGTAGTCAGAGATGAGATCCTGACAAACCACCCATATTTTATGTCTCCAAGAAAATATCAGCATGGACATCAGAATCAGATCTTCGGAGCTTAAATTCCATCTTTGCAACTCACTGTGAAGCAGATGTTTTGACACCTAATGTTTTGATTTTCTCATTTGCATTAGATTCACCTCACATGCATCATTTAGACAAATTGGAAGTTTCTACTTTTTTCTCTCTTGATGATCTCATCTAGGCCATTAAATTCTATATATATTCAAAGGCTTGAGCGTCTTCCTAACTCATGCCTCTCATCAGAAACCTAGACTCAAATATGTGACTATCCACCTGGCATCACAACTGGACCGTGTAATGAACATCTCAAACTGAATATGCCAGTCTCTTGATTTCTGCTCTACAATGTCTTTCCCGTGTTATTAAATGGGGACCTTGTTACTCAGATCCCAAACCTGTAAGTCACACTGTACTTTCATTCCCCGCTTCTAGGTCATCAATAAAACCTGCCTGCTCTACTTTCTGAAACTCCACCTCTTCTTTCCACTCTCCCCCTTACCACCAAGATCCAAGCTCCCATTATCTCTTGCTTACATTATTACAATAACTTCAGCATTT